>NC_079213.1:13194800-13292833 GCF_029633865.1 Lampris incognitus
ACTTTTACCATGAATTGTTGATACAGCAAATTCACTTGCACATTTTCCGCCTTACATCGTTCTCTTAAAAACTGTTTTTGTCGTGTTTTGTGATGTCAAAAAGTAAAAAAAAAAAAAAAAAAGCAAAGACGGTGGAAATAACTTTCGGACCCGCTCCCTTAAGAGCTCCTGATAGTTCTGCTTTCCGCTGTATTCCCTCTTTAACTAAACCCCAGCAGATCAAATGGACTCGTGTGCACGGTGGTCAGTCAGGTGGCGAGCTTGGCTGATGATCACTATACGGAGTAGCAAGCCTTAGAAAATGACACGCGAGTAAATTACACACACACTAGTATATCAACATATTTCACAAACAGTGAAGAAACGACCGCTGGACGATGGAAAATTACACGCGGTTAAACTGCTGAAGTGGCACGCCAAACGCACTCATACACGCACCCCTACACTCACGCACCCATACACGCACCCCTACACGCACCCATGCACGCACCCCTACACGCACTCCTACATGCACCCCTACATGCACCCCTGCATCACGTGTTTGTCTGGTGTTGCTGCATGAAGAGAATTGAGTTTCTAAAAGCGGCAAGACTTTCTTTCTCTCTTTCCCTTCATGCTGCTCCTTCCTCGATTCTGCTCACCCTCTTTTGACTGTTTAAAATGTCATCTCCACACTGAAAGACCTCTCTCACACCCTCCATCCATTATGTTCTCTCTCGCTCTCTCGCTCTCTCTCTCTCTCTCTCTCTCTCTCTCTCTCTCTCTCTCTCTCTCTGTGTCACCTTCTTTCTCCAAACATGGTAAACAGAGCAGGGCTTCGCCTCAGTCTGATTGTGTGTGTGTGTGTGTGTGTGTGTGTGTGTGTGTGTGTGTGTGTGTGTGTGTGTGTGTGTGTGTGTGTGTGTGTGTGTGTGCGAACTATTCAGAAGCTACAATGTCATACTTGTGTGACTGCACACAAGTACACACACACACAATAACCAAGTCCGTCTTCGCAGTCCATCTGTCTCCTGGCGACTACTGGCTAAAACATGAGAGTGAGAGCTAGAGCGAGAAAGATGTATGCAGATATATAGACAGATTAGATTAGGGGTGAGAGCAAGAGAGACAGAGAGCGAGAGAGAGTGGAGGAGGAGGAGTGAGAGGAACAGCCAGAGAAGTTTCTGCTGTTATCGAACAAAGAGAGCTAACCAGTAATGAAATTTCGATCAAGCCTCACAACCGCGTCATCAGTTCTAACAAATCAAACTGTTTCCTGTAAAGCAGAAAAAACAAGCTGTTCATCCATGATCCGAATCACCCTTTACCATCTGAAGGACAAGTAAAGACGGTTATTTTATTTATTTACATATGATGGGCTGTGTATCCCTGCCATCACTACGTTATACTTCCAGTTGGTTGCTGTTGTAGTTTGATTTGCTGACCTCTCTCTCAAACTTTTGCTTTTTCTTTTTTTTTGGGGGGGGGGGGTTCCCCCTTTTTCTCTCCAGTTTATCCGGCCAATTACCCCACTCTTCCGAGCCGTCCCGGTCTCTGTTCCACCCCCTCGGTCGATCCGGGGAGGGCTGCAGACTACCACATGCCTCCTCCGTTACATGTGGAGTTGCCAGCCGCTTCTTTTCACCTGACAGTGAGGAGTTTCACCAGGGGGACGTAGCGTGTGGGAGGATCACACTATTCCCCCCAGTTCCACCTACCCCCCGAACAGGCGCCCCGACCGACCAGAGGAGGTGCTAGTACAGCGACCAGGACACATAGCCACACCCAGCTTCCCACCCACAGACACGGCCAATTGTGTCTGTAGGGACGCCCGACCAAGCCGAAGGCAACATGGGGATTCGAACCGCCAAACCCTGTGTTGGTAGGCAATGGACTAGACCGCCACGCCACTCGAACACCCCACTTTCGTTCTTTCTAACAGTGCAAAAGTCTTGACTAGCCATCCATGTTTAAAAGAATTGAATATCATTATTTTACCTGAGCAGCACCTTCTGACACATCAGCATGACACTGTCAACGCAGAAAACTAAATCAGGTTCACTGAATTTGTCGCACAAAATATGGAAAATATTATGCAACTATTCAGATGTATTCAGATGTGTTCAGTATGGTAAACAGAAGATTTTCTCCGAGACGCAAATCCCCAAATCCAGAGGACGTGTTGGCATACAAGGCGCCTGTCTCTCTGTATAACCAAAAGAAGTAATTCACAACGTTTTGTCGCCCGATTAAAAATCATATTGACGCATGCTACTCTTTCAGGATAGCATATAAGTTTACCGGTGGGTTTTAACTCTTGTTTACTTCCACGCTGTCGGGAATACAGGGTGGCAGTTAATCTGCGGTGTGAGAGGAAATAAGTAGAGAGAGATCGAAGGAGAAGGAAGCTGAGAGGATGGAGAGAGAAAAGAAAGTGGATTTTGTGAAGCGATGTATTCCTGCACATTTGTGTGTGTGTGTGTGTGTGTGTGTGTGTGTGTGTGTATTTGTGCATGTAGCAGTTGTCACGCGCCCCCCCATCTCTGCCAATGTGAGACTTGAGCTACTCAGTTCCATCACCAAGGAAACCAGCTTGTTGCCAGGTAGCAACAGAGAGAGAGAGAGAGAGAGAGAGAAAGAGAGGACGAGAGAGAGAGCGAGAGGGGAGCTGAAACAGAAGGTAATAATAGAATTAGACAGACAAACAAAAAAAGGGCAGGAGTTATGGATCGATATCTCAAAAATTGCTTTGCAAATATAAATATCAGTTTGTTGTTTGTCTTTGCCAGTCGTTTAACACATTTTGGAGGGAAAAGTTGCTGTATTGACAACTGTGTTCATTTCAAAGTTGTTTTAAAGCGTCCCCGTGAAGAACCACTGGTAGCGCTGCTCCTTGTCAGCAAAGCAGTCGCTGCTGATTTGTGTGCAACTAGAGAAAAACAAAAATGCCCAGATGATGCGACAAAAAAAGATCTCAGTTTTCTCATTTGGCCGGCTGTAACGGGGACAGCACCGTGCAGTGTTTCAGTGTCCACGTTTGGGTCTGTGGGTCTACCCCGGTCTAAGTGTGTAGGTCCATAATTACATCGGACTTTGATGTCACCGATTAGAGTCATGCCCGGTTCGACCAATCACGTGACACCCTGGCAAGATTACATCACTGCTAGGGACCAATCAGAATGTTTTTCCCCCACGCTGCCAATCTGTCAGTCTTTAGATTTCATTAGGAACTGACGCCAAATCAGCAGATCAACTCAGGATGTTGAAAGAGCTGGTGTGTTTACGTATGTATGTGTGTATGTGTGTATGCATGTTTTGTGTGTATTGTGTGTTCAGTTGAGAGGGTTTGCATGCACTTAATTGCATCTGAATATGCGCAAACGTTTTCCTTAGTGTTGTTGCACATGTGTGGGTGTGACTCTGTAAAGCCACGGGTTGGGGTGGGGGGTGGGGGGTACTTCCTGCTGAATATAGCATGGATTGCCTCCAAGTCCTATGCTGTCACATTGCGGTTTTGTGCTACCGTATCACTGTCATCTCCATTTTAGAAACTGTGAATGAATTATACGATGTCGTATTATTCTAAGAACATGACTTATCAGCCACAGTGGCCTTCATCGGATGTAAAACAGGACGACAGCCCGATCCCAACTCACCCGCTTGGCCCTGCCCCTCCATTTTGTGCGCGGACGTGTAGGGCAGGGCGTCCCATTTCTTGTGGGGATCGAATGATAATGGTCATCTAGACATCAAAATGGATCCTCCAAACGGAGCGTTTTCAGATGCAGACTCCAAATGGAGTGGTAGAAGAAAATTCCCAGAATGCTTTGCTGACTGAGGCAGTGTAATATGGAACATGAGTACCGATGCAGGGAAAGAAGCTGTAAATGTGTATATCTTTGCAAATAATCCTGCAAAAAAAATTTAATCCATTAAAATCTGTTGGAATATCTTATGTAGATACAAAGGAATATGTAATTGGATCGTTACAAACAAGCGTTTCAGAAAAATCGTTGTTCAAGATGTCAACAGAACTTTGTGTAAACGATGACTTGTGAGGGACAGTACAGTTATCTCTATGTCTCGTGTGCGATGCTTGAAAAATTATCCAACTGAAAGTTTCTGCTCCTCTCTGCATCTGATATCAGTGCACAGCAGGGTAACACTTTATTTGAAGGGGTGTGCATAAGACTGACATAACACCATCATAACCATGACATGACACCGGTCATGAACATGGAGTCTTTATGGCTGTTTATGACTGTTGTCGTTAGGTGTCATTCTGTCAGTTGTGTCACTGTTAATGCAAAGTTGACATCGTTTGAGATATCTGTTTTCGAGCTACAGACGCACAAAATATATCAAAAATCGGTCCCACTCGGGTTGCTACAACAAAGACGTCTCAAACAAGACGCAAGCTCTATTTTAAAACATAAAACATGTGACAGGCGTTCAGATTTGTTACGCACAATCGCACGTCAACCAAGGTGAGTCTCAACCAATGAGAAGAAAGACTGTAAGAGGACTAACGGCATGCGGCACACAGCAGAAGACCGACACTAAGGCCAAAATGTCACATTTTTAGAAAAATAAAAGAACTGTAATTTTTCTAATAGAGAAAGTGTTGCACCCATTATTCGTTTCCCAATGAAGCATAAAACGTACAGTCTTCGCTGATGTACCTCAAAAAAAAAGAAGGAAAAAAAAGGGGTCAGCCTTCAAAACGACCCTCCTCCTCGCACACCCAATTCAAATCCAGGCTGTCAAACATGACAGCAATTATGGCCTTTAACAGGACTAAGAATAACGTGTCCTCTGAATCTGCCATGTTACGTCTTAACATGACTCTGCACAATCCGAGATGGTGGATCAGCCATCGAGCCCCCCGCTTTTCCGATCATGACACAGCCGATGCCGACTTGGAAAAAAAAAGACAGTACATTTAGCTCACAGCACAGATAGGAAAGGGGAGATGATGGTGGGGGCTGGGGTGCTCGCCCAAGAATTAAAGATAGCATTTTAATTAGATGTGAGAGCGGAGAGGGGTCGCACAAAGCTTGAAGAAATGGAGACTGAAGGAGCATAGGCGAGAAGATAAGCGGGCAGGAGGAGAGGAAGAGGGAGACGGCAGGAGATGTGTAATTCAGTGAATTTGCTGTCATGCGCCTCCTACTCCTGATACCCCCTTTGGCCACATAATCACTTAGTATAGCTCCTCCTTTCACCGCAATACCAATGAATCAACTAATCAATTATCTCTCTCCCTTAAACCTAATGATCCCAGTGAGCTGGCTGCCATTATGTCTGCCAAGCTGATCCTGCGTGTCCTAAAATTACCATCACTTAAATCCAGACAAAACCGACTTTGTTACTGGCCCTGAACACACTGAGGCAAATTCGGTTTTATCTTGGACACTTAGTTCCATTCATAATGCTTAAATGGATGAATTTAGGGTTTAGATTTGTTGACAAAGCTGGTTGAATCACGTTTCAGCCAACACGGGTACATGGAAAATTCTAGATTTTTTGCATTTTGCTAACACTGAGAAACCTATACATGCTGAAATATGATCTCAACTTGCCTACTATAATAGCTGGTTCTTCTGTCCTACTTAATATAGTGTGGCCAAACTCCACACTGTGCAACACCTTTACCGGACTGAAATAATACGATATCATCATGTGATGTCAACACAGGGATCGGCGGATCGAATCCCCGTGTTACATCCGGCTTGGTCGGGCGTCCCTACAGACAATCGGACATGTCTGTGGGTGGGAAGCCAGATGCGGGTATGTGTCCTGATTGCTGCACTAGCGCCTCCTCTGGTCGGTCGGGGAGTCTGTTCAGGGGGAGGGGGAACTGGGGGGTATAGCGTGATCCTCCCACGCGCTACGTCCCCCTGGTGACACTCCTCACTGTCAGGTGAAAAGAAGTGGCTGGCGACTCCACGTATATCGGAGGAGACATGTGGTAGTCTGCAGCCCTCCCCGGATCGACAGAGGGGGTGGAGCAGCGACCGGGACGGCTCGGAAGAGTGGGGTAATTGGCCAGATACAATTGGGGAGAAAAAGGGGGAAGTAATCTGTTATAAAAAAAAAAAGCGATATCACCTCTGTTATAGCCTGTCTGTACTGTTTGTCCATCATTTTAACAATGGATGTGAGAGATGTTAATTAAAATGCTGGGGTGAGCCTGGCTCTTACCCTGTGTTCACATCTACTACTGCAAAACCACAAGTGTTGCTCTAGTCTCCCAAAATTCCTTTTGTCACTTTTATGTGTCTGCGCTTAAATCCAAATTTACTAAGCCAACTCAGACCGTGCAATTATTCTCTGAGGCTGCTTCGCTTTTAATGCTAAAAACATAGCCACCCACCCCACCAGCAAGGTAGTTAAACTGTTATTATTTCATGCTTTTCAATGTCATTTTTCTTCTCTGATATCTTTCTCCACGCATCATTTTTTTCTTTATCAAGTCCTTACAGCCGGACACGGAGACTGGTAGAGAACAGGGAACCTGCCGGCCGTAGTCATCGATTTTTCCTCCATTTACGCAAGTCGAGTAGGAACCAATGTTGTGTGCCGGTTTCTCGTTGGACGCTGGGGAAAACACTAACCAAAGATTGGCTCGCTCGAGTTTTCACCCTCACGTGTCGCAGCACATTTGCAATAAAGTTGAACATTTTTCAACTTTCCGTCACCCCCTCACTTGGTGCCGTCCTGTTGCTGTTTGTCGCTGATGTCATCTCATGTCACTGAAAATGACGGACTTCTTGTTGCTCGTAGCATTTATATAGTGCCAAATGGGAACGCCTGGTTACGGTGGTTTCAAGTGTGTGCAGCCTGAACTCCTCAGAGAAGCCCCGCCCCCTTGTGGTGACACCAGAAATGTTTATTTATGCGTTTACCTTCACATATTGAATATTATGATAGTGATTATAAATGTCTTACAAATAGAGTGAAGGGAAGGGGTGTGTGGGGAGCTTGATGCTGGGAGAGAGAGAGAGAGGAAGTTACATAAGGAATGAGAGGGAGTCAGGGTGGAAGGGGTAAAATAAACGGGGAGAACAAAATAAACAGGCATGAGAGTCAGAGGGGTCAGAGGCAGCATCCATTTATCTGATTTAATCATTATATGTCACCCCATCTCTCTCTCTCTCTCTCTCTCTCTCTCTCTCTCTCTCTCTCTCTCTCTCTCTCTCATTCACTGACACACAAACACACACACTCTTACACTAGAATGTTAAACAGGCTAACAGCTATGTCTATGTCTCCATGCTGACCAGTACCTAAAATGACCAGAATTGAGAGGGAGAGAGAGAGAGTGATAGCAGGTTGCTAGGCAGCAGTAGCAAGCAGCATTTTATCCCTAGCTACAAAACCACTGTCAAAGGTGAAGACCAGTTAGCATTTTCATGCCAGTGTGTGTGTGTGTGTGTGTGTGTGTACAGGGCAACTGTCGGTTTTTTACTCTGCTCTCGTCAATATCCAAGTATACACAGCAGCACTCCTTTCTCCAACTTCTCATTTCAACCTCCCTCCCTTTCTCCATCCCTCCCTCTGTTCTTCCTTTCAAGTCTTCTGCCCCCCACAAAACCTCCCCTAAACTAACAAGCTCCTGACTAGAACGAGAAAGAGGAAGGGAATATGTGACTGAGAGATAGAGCGAGATGCATAATAACGAGAAAGAAAAAAAAACACATACATAAGAGAAAGATGAAGTTATCCGCAACAGTGCAGCAGCTGAGAGAGAGAGAGAGAGAGAGGGAGGCATAAAAGAAAAAAAGCAAGGTTTATGATCAATATCTCTAAAATGGCTTTGCAAAATTAAATATCAGTTTGTCATTTATCTTTTCCAGTCATTATGCAAATTACAGGGAGAAAAAAACAGCTGTACTTTCAATTCCATATTAATTTCAAAGTGACATTAAGCTTTATAACTATTCCTCATGCAGTCCATAACCTGCAGTACTGCAGGTGGTCAGCAGGGCAAGTACACCAGCTTCCTCAGCCAGTGAGCTGTAGGCAGCAGTTTTTGCAAAGAAAGCCAAACATGCTAATAAGACGAATCAAATGAACACAGACGAAACTGTGACTTGGTGAAAGAAAGAAAGAAAGAAAAATAACACATCATCACTGTAACCACCATCATCACCATAGAAAGAAAGAAAGGAAGGAAGGAGGAGAGAAAAAAAAACACTAAACCCAACATCATCACCATAGTAGGGAGAAAGAAAGAACAACAAGCCCGTCGTTTTCTTCTTCATCATCATAAAAGAAATAATGAAAGAAAGGGGACAGCAAAACCATGGTCATCATCATCACCACAGAAAGAGAAAGAACCACAAACCCGTCATCATCATCGTCACTATAACCATCCTCATCACTGTAGAACGAAAGGAAGGAAGAAAGAGAATTAAAAGTGAAGGAAAACAGGAAGGCAGACCAGTGGCAACAGGAAGACAGCAGCTTGGATGCAGACTGCCCCATATATGGCTGTCTGTGTGGCTGGAGTTGCCTGGCAACCTAAAAGTTTGGCGGCGTCTCCTTCACCAAGTCATTATCACCATGAAACAAGCTCCATCTGATTTGTAACTGCAGCGCAGCAAGAGAGAGAGAGAGAGTGATTTATCACCACACAACCGCAGGAGGCTTGTTAAAGCCCACCACTAACAGCTATCCATGATGTTTCTACCAACTCTGCATCACATGATACAAACGTCTAACAGCCCATGGTTTGGCGTCAGCCTGGGACGTTGGGCCACTCTATGTATGGTTGTTGGCGTATGTCTGGTTAAAACCAAGCGCAATCTACCAACACGAGGATCGCCGGTTCGAATCCCTGTGTTACCTCTGGCTTGGTCGGGTGTCCCTGCAGACACAATTGGCCGTGTCTGCGGGTGGGAAGCCGGATGTGGGTATGTGTCCTGGTCGCTGCACTAGCGCCTCCTCTGGTCGGCCGGGGTGCCTGTTCAGGGGGGAGGGGGAACTGGGGGGAATAGCGTGATCCTCCCACGCGGTACGTCCCCCTGGTGAAACTCCTCACTTTCGGGTGAAAAGAAGTGGCTGCCGACTCCACATGTATCGGAGGAGGCATTTGATAGTCTGCAGCCCTCCCCGGATTGGCAGAGGGGGTGGAGCAGCAACTGGGACAGCTTGGAAGAGTGGGATAATTGGCCGAGTACAATTGGGGAGAAAAAGAGGGAAAAGAAAAAAGAAAAAAACAATTTTTTTACTGTGTATTAAGGCAACGTGAAAAGTAAAACTAGTAAAACGTGATATCAGGGTGGGACAAAACATAAGGAGGGATGCGATTTGATTGGACGGTGCAAAACATTTTTATGATATTATTGGCTGGCGTATCCCCCAGCCGCCCAACTCGGACATGGTGACACAATCACAAAACTTGGATGTTTTACATGAAGTTGATGTAATTAGATTGTGATGTAAAATAAGTAAAAAAAACAATTTTTGTCATTTCTTTGGTGTAAGTTGTTGCATAATATGACTGGGGAATAACATGACATAATATGTGCATCATTTGTTTGGGGAAATGAGCTAACGAGGTTAAAAAAACCTCAATTTTGATTCGTCATTGTCTTTCGGTGTTGAATAACAGATGGTGGAGGTTTTCGGTGTTGGAACACGCAGTATCTTTAGACGGGACATACGTTGTTGATACCATGTACTTTACTGTGACAGACAACTTAACAGGCGCTAGCCAAATAACCCGGATGTTCTCAGCCCTCCCCTCGTCCAAGCCCCTCTTCCTCTCCGCTCTTCACCAAGCCCCCTCCACCTCATCCTCGGTTCCGTCTGCATGTCCCCCCCCCTCTTGCTCCTCTCTGTGTTTCTTTCTGGTCCACATCAAAGCCCTTGTTAAGCAGACTTGGTGAGACTAATAGCAAAGCGAAATAGCTTGCATGTGGAGCCATTTGCTGCCTTACCTTTTGAACTGGGGTTCGCTGTGTGCATGTGTGCGTGTGTGTGTGGTCAGCATCTGTACATAGTGTGCGCTAAATCCAAACACAGATGTTTGTATGCAATGTGTGTGCAAGTGTGTGTGTGTGTGCATGTTTTTTTCTACTTTTTTTTTTAACGGAGCTTTGCAGAGCTATGTAAATAAGGAAAGGAGGATATGTCATTATATGGTCTTTTGTTCTCTAGTTTCAGATTTAGAGGTCAAGTGGTGTACTAGCAAATAGTTTTGTGACTTTTGATGAAAGCTAATTTCTGGCAAAGGTGCAGATACGCTGCCTCTGAAATAACGTCGAAAAATTGTCATTTGTTGACCTAAAGCAGTGTGCAAGAAAAATAATCTGCCAGTTTATATAGCATAACAACATGGCTCTCTGGTAATAGATTTGTAAATGCTGGAACAGAAGCAAAAGCCAAAATGACTGGCAAACTTTTTAAAGTACCCCTCCACTGAAAAATTTGTTTTTCTTTGGTTTGTGTCCCCTAAAATTTCTGGCCTTGACTATACTGACTTGTACTTGTACAAAGTTTGTCACTAGAGTGGTGTTTTCCCATTCCTCTACTGGACAAGGAGCTGTCTGTGCACTTCCCTAAAATCTGAGATTCAAACGTACCTTGCTCAAACTATAGATTTAGTACATCACAAATCCAAAAGCCAATCGCTGTCTAATAAGCAAATGACGGGCGGGTAACTAAACCTGAAACCTCCTGCGCGGAGCGGACTTTTTTGTTGTTGTGCGGAGCGGACTTGTTACCACAGACAGGGAGTTTGCATTAGTACAGCAAAAGTTTTGACAGCAAACATGCTAGTCAGTGGCGGCTGGCCAGTACAGGGTGCTGGGGCACCACTCCCTTCAAATATCAAGAGATTAAAATCTACTTAAACACATTAATTATAATTTAGTTATATAATGCAAATAATTGTGAAATAATAGTGTTTTTCAGTCTGTGAGCGCCTATCAGCAGCCATTAAATATTGGTTCCAAATGGTATTTGGTTGGTTTCTGTCTGAATACATATACTTCCTGGGTGAGGGGTACCGGCCAAATGATACCTTAATGTAAGCCCTCAAACTTTTGGCGAGCAGGTGACCTGAGACTGCTGTCTAATTGGTTTCTTCAGATTTTCCATGGGGCGCAGTCTTGTGCGCCCCAGACACTCCCACTTTATTGGCAGCGAATTGGAATTGTTTTAATTTTTTTTTATCTACTGTGATTGGACAATTCTCGTGGCTGTCAATCATGTTCACACCCACCACGACGCCTCGTCTCGACTGTCAATCATCCACTGTCTACGAACCCTGATAAAATCTATAGGCTACATTGTCCTTAATAACGCTGTGACTGTGTGGATAATAAAGCAGCTGTCAGATGTACTGCGCCAAGGTAAATTGTGCCCCCCCCCCAAATTTCTAGCACCAACCGCCACTGATGATAGTGTGCAGCTTTTGGATGTAAACTGGACCCTGGGGATTCCTTCCACTATCTACCAAAAAAAACCCACAATACTGCTGAAATAGTTGGAATTTATTGACAGACCCCGGGCTCACATGCCTACAAACCTGGAGGGACGGCGCATCTGCAATACGTATTTCAGGGAGGAGTGTTTCCATAACCTGATGTGAAAGTGGGTTTTCACAAGAAATTAGATTTGAAGTCTGATGCTGTGCCGGCTATTTGTCCTGGGACTGTGACAGTGAGCGGGGGTCGGTATGTAAGTTATGTATTTCTTTTTACTCAACCATCAGTCAAATGAAAGCTTTCTGCATGCAACATATTTCCTGTGTGACTTATAAATAGCATTAACTGTGTTAGCTTTTTGCTAGCTGCTGCTAGTTGTTTGGTAGTAGTCAACTGTGAACTATGTAATTAGCTAACGTTTCAAAGTTCTGCCATGTGAAACGATGGCATTATTGCAGTGTTGATCTAGTATAACAAATCTGGCAATAACATTACATTTCATGGTAAGTTACTGTCATCCTTGTAACAGGTTTTCGTAGTCCCTCTGTTACAACGTAATCCGTTACTGGTTTTAGATAACAGGCTCAAAATATACAGTACCGTTGAGCATAGCCACAGCCTACTGGCACAGTAAAAGTTCATGATGGCCCCATACCGGTTCTGTTTTGATAACGTTAATCAGTCATTCATACATGAAGTACACATGGTGCTATTATGTCGTGTTTGTGTAAATGATATTATGCTGCTTTTTAGACGCCAGCAAAATCTGAGGTGCATTCAAAGTAGCAAACATTCACGAATAGTTTCAAATGGTTTGCTAATGTTTGCTAACACACACAAAGAGGTAGCTGAGGGGGTAGTTGTTGGCGAACAATTCTGGACGCTGGACTAAGGGCTGAATGTAAAATCGTCGGTACGACTTCGGTTACGTAGCCCTCTCTTCTCCTTGCATTGGTACGTTTGATTTTCTTTCTCTTTCGCCACAGGCTTTTCATGGCGTTCAAAGTGTTTCTTCCTAGCGGCGTATCTGAGCGTTTATCTCTACCGGGTAGATAACTTGTTCGAGCTGGCGAGCAGAGCCAAGGTTTATCTAACTTTAGACACACATTATTGATAATGTAGCGAGAATTCATGGGGCGGCCGGGAATCGAACCTGGGTTCCCTGCACCACGGGTGACTGCGCTAACCAGTCAACTAAAGGGTCTGACCCGTTGGCCAAGGGCTAGCGAGTTTACACATCTGTAGTTGTTACACTGTTACAATGACATAGTCTGATACATCCACTTGTGCGCGACTGTGGTAAGTCTGTTGCCATGAGGGGGTTTGGACAGAGGCAAATATCGTCAGTCACAGATATATTTATTACGACATACATACAGACACAAAGAGTAGACAGAGGCAGCCATAGATCTGGCTGGCACAGAGAGCTTTCCCAGTCTTTCCCCAGCGCACCTCGTGCCCATCCTCCCTTCCCCATCTCTGCTTCCTCGCAGTGACAGCCAACCGGCGGCGGCATCGCCCGGCACAGTGTGCTGTTTGTGGCACACGCGGCATCTCCCTCGAGCTCTCTCCGTCCGTCCCAGCATGCCGTCTCTCTCATCTGTCTGGTACATCCGCTTCTGCCCGATGTGGCGGTGGTGGTGAGGCTCTGCTTGCCACGCCGGTCCAAGACAGCGAACCGGTAACTCAGCGGGGAGGATAAAGGCTCCACAATCACGCTGACTCACCTCCTCCTCCCCGCTGGCGCCAACAAGCCACAGCGACCCTGTCCAATTTGCTCTTCTTCTTCTTCAGAATCGGTTTCCGGTTGGAACATGTATGGCTGAATTACTCCTTTATTACCACTTGCCGTTGTGTAGCGTGCAGCAGCAAGCACAACAGAAAACAAGCAGAAGTTACGGGTTTTGATGAACCGAGTCGACGGTGCACAGGTATACGGACCGCAAGCGAGCAGTGGAGGGGTGGGGGGGATTTGAATTGAGGGTGGGGACAATTTGCCTATTCATAGATTCTGGAATTTTTTTAATGAGGGAGGAGCAGATGTGATTTTAACAAGATAATTGAAATTATTTTGCAGAAAAAAAACACACCAGACAATTTATTATATGACGCAAAACATTTTATATGTCTTAAATAAAACATGACTGGAGGAGGACTTTAAGTTTTGAAGGTTATATTAACATTTTTATCTCTTCTTTCTTCATAGGTGATTCGGCATAAAACAAGGAAGTGATCATGGCCGGCATGTCTGGAATGCGTGTGTGCAATTAACAGGCTGGGAAATATACAACGGGGCATCCTGCAGAAAAGCACAAGGGCAGAACACATTCAAGCTCCACAACTTCCCTTAAGTAAGCTTGCATGATAGCGTGCTTTTCCCCCCTCTCTTTTCATTATTTTTTCCCCTTATTGACCAAATTTTAACAAGCCTCGGGACACTCGCTTTTCTGGACTCAAACGCTGTGCAAGCACTTTTAAAGCTTTTAGATAAAGTGAACTATATTATTCACAGCAGCCAATAAAAGATATAGCTAATTTTGTGTCTGTGATTGTGTGTGCGCATGCATGTGTGTGTTCTTATTTTGTACACTCGTCGTACAAAACGGGACAAGCATGCCCACTCACTCATACCATGGACGTGTGTGTGTGTGTGTGTGTGTGTGTGTGTGTGTGTGTGTGTGTGTGTGTGTGTGTGTGTGTGTGTGTGTGTGTGTGTGTGTGTGTGTGTGTGTGTGTGTGTGCGTGCGTGTGCGTGTGTGTGTGTGTGTGCTCACTGCTGTGCCAACCAATGCCATCCATAAGACTGACAATGCCGGCAATGTGGAGAGAACCACAGCCACCTTTAAATTTCCAATTCCTCTGTGTGCACGTGAGTCTTTGTGCACGTGAATGTGTGTGCATGTGAGTGTGTGTGCGTGTGTTTATAATTCTGTGTACATGTGAAAGAGTATGCATATTTGACAGTTTAAGTGGCGCTTAACAGGTCTTTGCTGCAGTAAACGATAAAAGAGACTAAATGACCCCCCCCATACACACACACACACACACACACACACACATATCCCATGCCCTTAGTCCCATGTTAGCACTCTTAACTATTTACGGCATTGTGACCTTTTTAACTTCTATGGCCAGAAGCCAAACACAGACACTGAACTACATTTCCCATCAGCCACCGATGTCTCGTCTCCTCAGCAACTAATCACAGAAATGAAGACATGGGCGAAAAAGTCCCACTGCATTTCAAGAGAGATAACGAGATAGAAAATGACTTTAAGTCAGATAATGGGATTTAACTGCAGGCTTTAGCTGGCACAGTAGATGTTATCATGACCTATCCTGCTCTCTTTCTCTGATTTTAGACTGGGAGCCGACACACAAGTGTAGATGTTCAATAAGCTAGAGAGTAAAGTTTGCTTCAATTCATTTTCTCCTCTTTTTCCTCTCCCTAAATCCCCGGCCCCTGCTTTCTTCTCTTCTCAACATCAGTCTTTTCCTCGGCTTGAATTTCTCCCCAGTCCTTCCCTCCATTTTATATCTCTTTTACCCCTGTTTCATCAAGCGCCTCTCACTTCCTCTACTTCCTGTGGTTTCTTCTTCTCTTTTGCAACTTTTCTTCTCTCTCCCTCTTTTGTCCATTTTCCCCAAGCTAATCCCTCTATAGGCCTCTTTGTCACTCTACTGTACCACTAGTCCATTCATCTCCATCCATCTCTCATATCTCTCACCAACTTTTCACTTCACCTCTCTCTCTCGCTCTCTCTCTTCCCCTCTTTTGCTTGCATTTTCACTCCATCTGTATTCTACCTAAATTTCTCAACTCTTTCTCAGCGCTGTCCATCCTCATCCTCCATCCTCCATCCTCACCCCTACCATCTCTTGCCGTCGTCCCCCTCTCTCACTCTGTTCCCCACATTTCTCTCTCCCTCAGTGACCCACTCTGCAACACCCTCTCTCTCTTCCTCTCTCCATCTCTCTACACTTGCACATACTGTCTCTCTCTCTCTCTCTCTCTCCCTCTCTTGCTCTGCCCACCATTTTTTTCCTTCCCCTCCCTGCTTCTCTCCCGCTGTCTAATACTGTCATTTCATCTATCCATTATTCATGGCGCAGTCGCGGGCGGCATTAAAGGACCTTGCAATATTGCTACGGCAACGACGCAGCAGAAGCAGCCGCACTGGATCATGGGAAACTGGGTCACCTCCCAGGAGCGGAGGGTTTGGTGGGGGTGGGGGGGGATGCAGTGGAGGGAGGAGGCCGCTATCGCAACCCCCCCCCCCACACACACACACACACCTGATACTTGTCCTAAAAAGAGGGATGGGACCGGGAAAGGTGATGAGAGAGAGAAGCGACAGAGACAGACGGACGTAAAGACAGACACAGACAGATAATGTGGACAGTTAATGATCCATCTAAAATAACTGGCACCAAATACTTTATCACCTCATGTGAGCTGTATGGGGGAATGGATACCCACACACCACATAGCCTATATACTAAACGCTGCACCCCAGACGACAAGTACACACAGTTCTGCTGCTACCTGCCATGTCAGCCATGCTGTGAGCTTAGCTCGGACCTGGCTACGCTACATTAGGTCTGAGTCAACTAGACAATGGCAGCCTTTTTCTAGTGCCACGAAAGCTCCCTAGCATCTCCTGCCCTGCTTGTGTGTCAACTTTCGCATCACCAGCTACACAACCGCTGCTTGTGCTACGGTGCGCTACGTCAGGACAGTTCTTGGAGGGGGTAATTTTTACGCAATGAAAGGTCAGCCCTTTTCCCGAGCATATTTAGGAAACCTCACTCGTCACCGGACTTCGGTAGCGACGCGTTACGCAAACTGTCGAATAGATATACAACTGTTTGTAGAACAGCGAGGGCGCGGCCATTGTTTTGCTGCACATAAATCAACACACAAACAGATTCGGTGGGTACATTTGGGCCATGACAACAGTTCAGTACAAACCTCCGACCCGCCTTGGTGAATATGATCGAGCCGCCCAGTGTGAACGTTACTCAAAGGCCCGGACTAGAAAGCAGAATAGCTGAGTTAGCGGGAGCATAGCTACTCCGGCTCGCTCCACCAGCACACCAGCATCTTTGTCTTTATGATGCAGCGCTGCCCATGCTTGTGCAAAACAGTGTGCAGCTTTGCAGTCCGGCCGTATGCATGCAAGCACAGCAATCACAACGGACGTGCGTGTACACAGAAGGCACTGACACACACTCTCCAACATGCACACGTTCAGCAGAAATCCAAGTTGGCTTGTGGTTCTACACACACACACACACACACACACACACACACACACACACACACACACACACACACACACACACACACACACACAGTGGGCTCCCTGGTTAATTGTGGCACACCTTGTTGCAGCCCTGAGTATTTAAGTCTGTCCGCAGAGTAGCCTTGTGTGTGTGTGTGTGTGTGTGTGTGTGTGTTGGGTACCAGATCTCAGACCAGATGGTTAAATGTCAGTAAATACCAGACAGAAATGACTACTGTGTTCTCTCCAGCAGAAACAATGCACACTGTGTTGCGGTGTCGAGTATTTGCTTAATGTCAGCTGGGCCGGGCCTCTGCTGTTCTGTGGGTTTCCGTAACTGGTTTATCGGCTTCTGAAGGCCTGACGGAGGGATAGACACGAGCCAGCGTGTGATCAATAGGCCGCAGTTCAAATCCCTATACCGTTAAAACGCAGGGACGTCATCCCAGCCTTTTACGATTGGTCTAGACAGAAAATGATAGTGACACACACACACACACATACAAACAGTTGTTAAGTCACCTTAATGAGCTCATAGGGCTCCAATCCCATGCCTTACCATTGTTTCCATGGCGCCAGTGCTTCCAAGGAGGTAATGTGTGTGTGTTTGTGTGCATGACTGTTTTTTATGGCAATTGTCTGAGTTTCTGCATATCTGTGTGTGTGTGTGTTTGTGTGTTTGGGGGGGGGGGGTTCCACAGATGCTGTCATACCCTACTTCCTTGAAGAGTAGGAATATTCTAAATATGGAGGGTCCAAATATGGGAGCTGAAAAACCAGCAGTCTAGATCCCACACCGTTCAGGTACACACACACACACACACACACACACACACACACACACACACACATTCACTCACTCTCTCTCTCTCTCTCACTCTCACTCTCACTCTCACTCTCACTCTCACTCTCTCTCTCTCTCTCTCTCTCTCTCTCTCTCTGTCTCACACACACACACACAGGAAGATGGAGGGAGGTGAGAGAATGGGGACAAATGGATATGTGTTGATGTTGTAACTGAAAGGTTTTTGATGGTCGTGCCACCAGAGAACGTTAGACTGAATTTTACCAGAGAGAACGACTGAACGAACGCGAGGACTAGAGGTAGAGACTTGGCACAGGTGTTACTTCACTCACCTGCAAAGACAGGACAGAAACACACCCTTTACGGCAATTATTACTGTACGACAAAGTCTCATCTGTGTGTTTGTAATCTTTTCTTCTCTGAATACACTGATCCGTATGGTGCAAGCGCGCGCGCACGCACGCACGCACACACACACACACACTTGAAACACCTGTGATCCTGGTCAACTGTATAGAAAGTGATCTGCACATGGTGCGATCCCGTGAAAATAAAAACTGGATAATGGCGGAGAAATTTAAATCTCTCTATTGTTCTCCATCTGTGTCAAACACAAAGCAAACACGCAACACACAGCACAGAGCCGGGCAAAACTGACACAGCACAATGGAACGGAACAGAAAAGCACTTTGTGTGTGCAGCAGGGGATGTGGCCAAGATGCTGAATCTCCGGTAAAATGTTGTGTTACCTCACTAAAAGCTGAGAACTTCAAGTTCAAGTGATGCATATAGACATCTCTCTCTCTCTCGCTCTCTCTCGCTCTCTCTCTCTGTGTGCTCAGGGGGAACTGTAATGTGGGTCGGTGGGAAGCAGAACTGGACACTTTTAGCTCGGTAAAAATATCCTGCTCCATCTCTCTTCACTCTCATTTTTGCTCCCTCTTTGCCCTCCTCTCTATGGAGCGCCACACGGTGGATCACATCTTCACCCGGGCATTACTGGCCCCGCTTTCTGTTCGCTGATGTGCATACGGACACCTCCTCTAACGACGGTGTGTGTGTGTGTGTGTGTGTGTGTGTGTGTGTGTGTGTGTGTGTGTGTGTGTGTGTGTGTATATATATATATATATATATATATATATATATATATATATAGTAAATCTGTTTGATTGTGTCATTCTGCTGGAGCTTTACTGTTGAGGAAATTCAGGTTGTTGCTTTTTTTTGTCTCAACACCCATTTAGTTTGATGTAATTTGGTTTGTGTATCTCTTACTCAGCCACACCTGTCAGCTCACAACAAATGGGAATGCTGCACAGCAACTTGTTCAGTTCTCACAAAGCAATGCAGGGACACAAAGGCACGCACACATACATGCTCATAATGTGTGTAACTGTATCTTTTCTCACACGGGCACATGCAAATATAGTTTTTGCACATACGTGTGCATACACACACGCACACACACACAAGCATAGGCAAGCAGACCTCCTCTTCATGGCAGCATGAGAGTATTTGCTTTTCTTCTAAGAAAGAGTTACCATGAGTGTTAGAAAGATGGACAAGTAAGGAAAAGAGAGTGAGAGGAGGAGGGGAAGAGAGCAGGCGAGGAAACGACATGCAGGGTGAAAGAGAAAGGGGGGGGCAGGGTGGTTTGTGTGGAATTCTCCCTATCTTTACTATCAGAATGGGACTATAAAAAGAGAGAGAGCTAGAGACAGAGTGAGGGAGGGAGGGGGAGAGAGAGAGAGTGGGCGTTGTAATGAATGTGGTGCCACAGCTGCCATCATTTAATGTCTTTATCGTTCACTTTTACTAGGGGCGGAGGGGAGAAGGTGGGGGTGAGAAGAGAGAGAGAATGGAAAACAGGGCAGAAGAAAGAAAGATACTGAAAATAATTGTGTAAAAGTTACTGTCCAAACGATTTAGAAATAAAAAAAAATCATTGTTTTGAAAATATGGTTTCTGTTAAAGGCGTTGCCAGTGAGTTAAGTAAGAAAAAGGAGGAGAAATTAAACAGCGGATGATCTGAGATGAGGGAAAGCAAGAGCGTGAAAGAATTAAATATGAAGAGAGAGACGGGGGGAAACAACGGGAGCAGGAGAGACAGGAAGGAGAAAAGTGTGAAAGAGAAAGAGGGTCTCTCTCTTTTCGGACCTCCTCTGAAGGCTGTGTTGCGGTTAAATGTAGAAACTATTGTGGCTACTGCCATCACTTCCTCTGTATTTACAAACACTTGGAGAGAGACGGCAGCCGGAGGGTTTCTAGCAAGAAATGAACAGAAGAGAGTTTAAATCTTCAGCGTTTAAAGGAATGAAAGAGGAGAAATTATATAAACAGTTTCTTCCCAAGACACTTGAGTGTACAGTAGTTAGACCGTACTGCACCTTAGCAGGCTTGCAGGAAGGTGAGCATTTACACTTGCAACTCAACACATGTAGACCCAAATACATACACACACATACACGACGTGTTAGATATACACAAAGGTGCACACACAGACACACAGTGAGCGTACAGACAGATGCTGGGATACTGCTCTCCATGTTAGAAGCTGTTGGTAGACAGCAGACAGGAAGAGAGAGCACGACTTCAAACAATGAGGTACACATACAAAGTCAGGGAGCGAGAGACATGTAGAAACACACACAGATGTAGAGAGAGGCAGGCAGATGGAAAAGACACACACACACACACGGAGAGACAGACAGACACACAGAGAGACAGACACACACACAGAGACAGACAGGCAAACACAGACACACACCGAGACAGACACAGAGAGACAGACAAACACAGAGAGACACACACAGGCAGACAGAGACAGACACACACACACACACACACAGACACATGCACACAAAGACACACACACACACAGACAGAGAGAGACAGACACACACACAGATACAGACACGCAGAGACTGGCGGAGAGAGAGACGGACAGACAGAAAGGCCAAGAGAAAAGGGAAGGACACACCCGGTGGATTTTTGAAAACCATGTCATACTTTCAGGAAAAAGGCAGCAACTCACTTTCAGTCAGTTCAGTTCAACGGGCCATCTCAAACGGGACAGTTTGTTGGTGTAGCAAACAGAAAACTACAATATAACACATCCGGGTAAACGCTGGACAAGTCGTAACAGACGCGGTGTTTGAAATGCATTAAGCTGTTTCTTGGCAATGTCATGTCTCTGTCTCTGTACCCACCAGAGCTGCCCAAAAACCTCATTTCCAAGACAGAGCGAGACCGCGAGAGACGGCGCGCACAAGCAAGAGGTAAGAAAACAGAGCAGAAACAAGAAAAAAATAGCCTAAATAATGTATTGAGAGAGAGACGGAGAGAAAGGGAGACGGCAGGAAGATGAGAGAGTAAGAGAGAGAGATGGATAGAGGCCTGCGCTGGCATAGTGACGGGCTCCATTACCCTCTAAAAGGTGATTCATTGACTGAGAGGGCACTCATTTCAAGTTGCCCCACACATCCACGTTTACTTCACAGCTAGCAGGCTAATTTATCTGATACCGGTCGCCCTGTCATACACATACCACTGTCAACACAGGGACACACACACAGGGACACATATACACACACACACACACACACACACACACACACACACACACACACACACCTCCTCAGACCTCACTCGGCATCAATCCTATTAACATTCAGTAATGCTTGGGGCTTTGGTGTGTGTGTAGGGGGGGCAATTAACTAATCAATTGGCAATTGATCAGTTAATTGACTATTTATGACATTATTCTGTCAATCTGGATAGGTTTCCATTGATTTTAGGGTGGCAAAGCGGGAAGGGTGAAGCAGGAGCAGAGGGCGATGGAAAGATAGGAGACTTTAGCAGAAAAAGAGGACAAGAAGGAATAAAAGAGGAGGAAAGAGACAGAAGAGGGTGAACATGTTCATTGTGACAGTCGCTGGTCATCTATTTAGGCTTACTCTTGTGTGTCGGTGAGTTTCGTGTTACTGGTGTAATCCCAGGCGTGACTATGCTGAGCAGATTCAGTGATGGCCATCCAGTATAGATTTACCCGTCTAAAAAATGTAAGCCCTTTTGTTATTGTGAAGAGAATTCAGCTTTTACACTTTTTTTTGGGGGGGGGGGCAGTTGTACTAGGCCAATTACCCCACTCTCAGCTTTTATACTTCTTAAGTTTAACACAGGTATTCCATTTCCATTTGCAATATACAAAATAAAGTTGACACACAATAAATTGCCTAACAAAGGTGACTTTCCCCATACTGAACAGACCGCGGTACGCCGCATATTGTCTTCCTGACGAAACAAAACCCCTGACAATCTGTACCTCGCACTTTGGTTCCTACCCCACTTTTCGAAACTCCGTAACCAAGGAGAGACGTGGAGTATCACTACGGTTACCATATCCATGACAACCTCCGCTGCTGCTATTACGGGCTAATCGTCAAGGAGATGGAGCGGCGTATTATGGGATGGAGACAGAAATAGAAACCCCTGTGATGGAAGGGACTCTGGTATTACATAAGAGGGACTTGAGCAAATGGAACAAAGGGGTACAACGCAGATTATAAGTCACATGTTTGTCAGCATGTAAATGAAGTAAATATGAAGCTTTATAAGGATGTTCACTCTTTTAGTATTCCTTTTTTATTCATAATTTTGTATTCATTATCTCCTCCTTCAGTTGGAAATCATTGTTTGCGGTAAATGAAACACAAAATAGCTCCCATCTCCCTAAATAACACAAACATTTACAGTTATGGCAGGGCAGAACTATTTTAATTTAAAGACATCAAGACAAACCTATTTAGCAATGGTGAAATATTAGAAACCGAATATCTTTAAAAATGAGTGGAGTGGGTTTTTGGAAAATGTTGTGGGGTGTTATGTGTCATTTGATTATCTTATTACAAAGCACTGATGTGCGTTAGTAAACAACAGCATTTCATCTTTCAAATATAATAACAATATGTGTGTAAACCTGGAACCTAAATCTTGATATTCCATACAATCCACTGGATGTGTGGAAGTTTCATACCTGACACTCACAAGCTTATGCACACACACACACACACACACACACACACACACACACACACACACACACACACACACACACACACACACACGTACACAGCTCAAACATGTATTTAAGCCACTGATCCCTCTGTTCACTGCTTCCTGTCTGTCTGTTGTTATAAAGCTAATTGACCACAGCTGTGTTGTGTGTGTGTGTGTGTGTGTTTGTGTGTGTATGACTTTGTACTCAACCTTCTGCGTACACAAACATACCCCATCTGAATGGGGAACAAGGAAATCAAGTCTTTTGCGAGTCTGGTTTTTGAAATCTCCACACATTTTGTGTGTGTGTGTGTCTGAATGCTTCCTGCTGTAACACGCACGTGTTGATCACCAAGGACCAAAAAAGTGCAGCCGTCCTCTTCACAGAGCACAAATTCTCTTCACAGAAGTAATGGACATCTTTTACAAAGTATGTCTCTCTCTGTGTCCTCCTACTGCCTGTCTTGCATCCTCACCAGACCCGGCTGTGCTCACCCTCCACCTCGCTCCTCCTCTTCCGCCTCACTCCTCCTCTTCACTCTCTATCATCTGTACTTTTCTCTCCGTTTGAGGCTAAGTAGGAGAGACGGATGGACAAAAGGTGGACAAGAGAAAGACAGAAGCGTGGAGAAGTAAGCCGTGATGGACTGGACTGTATGCAGAGAAGTGGAGGGGGTGAGAGTCGAGTTAAGAGATGGAGAGAAAGTAGAAGTCGTTACGATGCTGTACATGCTACGGCATCCTATACCCTCCTTTACAGTAGAGAAGGACGGATGAAGGAAGACGGGGGGCGACGACGATGGTCCACTTAGCCTAATGACTAGTGCATGTCATGACGTATATCCTCCACTCTGCTCCATCTATCCTCCAACCACCATCCTCTCTTCTTCTCTGTTTTAGTGTGTCCAGATGACTAAACATAGAGCGAATTAGAAGCTTAAACCATATGAGGGTTTAAACACTCCATTGAGGTCAATGCTAGTGAAATTCCCCAAGACTGTTTTCAGACCACATGACGATTAAATCCAGAGGAAACATTGAAGGAGTCTTGCTGGGTGGGCTAACACAGCCGAGACAGACAGACACAAAGAATGGGAAAGAAAGAAAGACAGGCAGACAAAAAAAATGTGTAGAGTAAAAGTAAAACGAAACAAGAAAAGAGAGAGCAAGCTTGATAGACAGGTGTTATCTGGCCTTGGAGGGATTAGTGTCTACAACCTCACACAGTGACGGACATGAGCAAGCTCTCTCTCACACACACACGCACACAAACAAGCACAGAGCCAACCCACAAAATACATTTGCAAGTATGTGTGCACACCTTTATGCCCTAACACACACACACACACACACACACACACACACACACACACACACACACACACACACAAGCACAGAGCCAACCCACAAAATACATTTGCAAGTATGTGTGCACACCTTTATGCCCTAACACACACACACACACACACACACACACGTGTATACCGAGAAAGAGCTAATTATCATGATTGGAGGTGTTAAAAACACACAAACATCCTGCACAAATAAAGACAAACACATAAACACACCCACCTCGGTGAGCGTAGTGGTAATGAGATAAGATGAGGAGGCAAGAAGTGTTTTAAAGCGGCAGAGTTCTTTGTTTCCGAGATGCTTTTTGTCCTCATTTGAAAGAAAACCAACTCAACATAGTATGACTGGATGACATTTTGCTAACATTATTACACTGACGTCTTTCCTTAATCAAAACAACGCAAATCAATAACTTTGACCATGAGAGCTCAGATTGAATCATTCAAAATGAGTATTTACCCTTCGGCCAAAATAACTGCAAAGAGGGAAAAAAAAGTGTTTCCCCCACAATTATATCAGACTTATCTTTATTTATTTGGGATGACTCACATCTGCTCAGTCAAAATCACTCAAATTCAAATCTTTAATTTCCCGAATAATTCAAACTCCATCTGAACTGAATATCATCATCCAAGCAACTCACAAATATTAACCTTAAACAAAGACGTAGGCTTCCTTTCTTACTTCACAGTAGTGCGATGTGATTTAAAACATTGCACCTTTGTGAAAACAGAGTTGTGATCTGCATAAAGTGTATTGTTCTTTCATTTAAACTCACACATACCGACATACCCCATACAGTGCACCATTGTCACAATAAGTGAAAATCACAACATTACAGACGAAGACAAATATCGGTTGGTACCAAGGGGAGCTCAGCTTTCCCAACCAACACAGTCAGCAACACATACTCTGAAACACCAGTGAACACAAACAAAACTTGGCAAAAAAAGACCACAAACTCGCCAACTAGCCCAACACCTAGTCACCCATTCATCCAACTAAACCATCGACTAATTTATCCTGTCAACGAGTGGGCCGAATCCCATTCAAAGCAAGTGAACCATTAGCTTACTCACAAGATTGGAGTTGGTGGCGTTCGAGTCATCCTCGGGGAAGGGGATGTAGACGGCTAAGGCCACACAGTTAGCGAAGATGGTCATCAGGATGATGATCTCAAACGGCCTGAGAAAGCAGGTTAAGGAATACACAGAATATAGAGTGGAACATAATAGAATACACAGCCTGAAACACAGTAGAAGGACAGGGACACGGTGTTGTAGAGCCAACGTACAGCTGTTGTGTGACATTGTTGTGATACGGGATCATGGTCTTGAGTGTTGCAGTTGGAGGTAGGCCTTGTATTGACTGTACATTTTCTGTTGATGAGCTAAGGTTGCATATTATTTACATCATATCCTGATTGGATGCTTGCACCAGTTCAACAGAACTAAAGTTAACTTGTCTAAGTCGTGTTTTCACTAGTCGACAAACCAGAAAAGCAAGCTGACGCATCAGAAACATTGAAAACTTTTATCAAACGACCGATTTGTTCGACCACGTTGAAGCTGATACAGCTCATTTTACTTGCATCTTGGTCGATGGTGTTTCTGTGAAATCCTGCCTCGAATGAAACTGCATGGGTAATACCAAGTGACAGGATACGAGGGCAGACTAACAGAGAATAGTGGGGGGGGGGGACTTTTGCCAATTGTGAATGTGTTTTTTTTTTAGAAATTAACTTGATAACCCTCAATACAACAGCATATATTTTTCGATGCATTAACTCGCAAGCATTTTCGGATTGGTTGCAACACCCCCACCCCAAATCTGATCAAATGGTACGGCTGAATGTCAGTACGTGAGTTGGTGGGCAGGTTTCATGAGGTGCTTTGCATCTGAAGTACAAAGAGGAACACAGAAAGTGGAGGATGAAAACGGAACAGCGGCGGATAAATCCATTTGGAAACAGTATATTTCATCACACAGGAGAGATATGGGAAGGTCACAAGCTGTATTCCCCACAACATCCAGTGTGACCCACCCTGCCAACGTGCCCTTGAGCAAGGCAGACAACCATTACCTGCTCTATAGGACATGCCTCCTGGTTGTATGTACCCCTCGTGATATTTCTATAGGCACACTGTAAGTGTGTAAGTGCCTCACAGTAGCAAGCAAAGCTACGCGTTCGTAATTACAGTGTGTGAGATAGAGATTAATGACGATTGCTTCTGAGATTGAACGCTCTCAAGAAGCACATCTAAATAGTGACGTGGATACTATTGAGAGAGAATAGTCACCATATTTCTCTTTATGCATGCTCAATAGTCCAGGTAAGAAAATCAAAGGTTGAGTCAGTCCATCTGGATACAACGTTTATTGAGAGATACGTTTCATCACATCTGAGTGACATCTTCAGTGAAGACATCACTTAGATTAATGATGAATAGTCATCTAAATCAATTACTCAAATGGATGCATATTTGTGAATAAATGATTTCCTTTTATTACGTTCTTTGTAAGCTATATAAAAACCAAATATAGCATGTGATGCAATGTGCTTCTCATTTATGGATGATGATAAACACATTTGTCAATACTATTGAAACTCTCACTGAGCTGCCACAGCTTGCAAATGAGGAAATCCTGGTTTGAGTGTGACAGGCACAATAATACCATTTTTTTTCTGAAGGGAGACAGACAAAACATGCAAACAGACAGCTATATATAGTTAAACATGCGCGTGCACACACACACACGTGCGTTGTGCACTGGCATTGTATACAAAAAGAGGTCAAAGCTAGTAAGTTTGCTTCTTCATAAACAATGAAACATGCCGGGTCACTCATCAGACCTCCATGTGTGTGTGTCTGTGTGTGTGTGTCTGTGTGTTTGTGTGTGTGTGTGTGTGTGTGTGTGTGTGTGTGTGTGTGTGTAAGAAGAGAGAGCACATGCCCTAATATGGGTGCGGCTAGGAGCAGGCCTGTCGCGTGGAAGACAGGATGTGAGGGAGAAAGAGAGAGAGAGACACACACACAGAGGGTTTTTATTTGGAATGGTCCTTGAGAGGGGAGTGACCTCATTATTTTTGGCCACAAAGAGAGAGGGGGGGAGAGACGGAGAGAGTGAGAGACACAGAAATAGAGAGAAAGATAAAAAGCAGACAGTCAGTGAGAAAGAGAGAGAGAGAGAGAGATGGTCTGGTTTTCATCAACACAATTACCAACTGCCACTGCTGTCACCTCCCTCTCCCTCTCCCTCATCCTCTACTCTCTCTCTCTCTCTCTCTCTCTCTCTCTCTCTCTCTCTCTCTCTCTCTCTCTGCCTCCTCTTCAGTTCCTTTTCTCCTCTGTCTTTATTTCTTTTCCCCTATCAGTGCTTCCTTCCTTCCTTCCTTCTTATTTTGTGTGATCAATTGTTGTATTGATTTGTTTGTTGCTGGCAGTTAGCATGTAATAACGCACAAACAGCAGTGGGGGGGGGGCAGCTAAACATAAAGTAACTACAAAATGAAACTTTTTTCAATTGATAAAGAAACATTTGCGAATTTTTGACTTCACATCCAACCACCCACCATCCTTCCCGCCTTCTTTTTTATCTGTTTCATAACCGTCTAAACCTCACATCTTGCAGGAAACCTGATTATGATCTCCACCAGATTAGTTTCATTCACGGTTAGTCTGGCCTCAGTTTGTCCAGCCTAGCTCAAGTTACCCCGGGTTAGACTATTTCTTCCCGGATATTCAGACTCGCTCCAGTCTGAAATGACGTTCTCATTCGTAATTTCCTGTATGTACTTTTTTAGTGGGGGTGGGGTTTGAGTTTCCAATCGATCACTTGTGAATCGACGTTGACAAAACATGTCGTTTATGCAAAGACAACTCATCGGCTAAAGGGGGTGGGTGGGTAATAACAACTTCAATAATTTCATTCAGCCTGAAAACCAAAAGTAAAGCTGTTGTGCGAATGGTTTTGAGATGTCAAGAGTAATTCTCGCAAATAGACCTGGTGTCTATTCATCCACACTAAACGTTTCTGAACATTCGTCAGGGTTGAAGAAACTGCAGTTTATTCTAAAGACGGGGCGAGCCAACAAGACTAGGTTAAAACCCAGATATGGTTGGACCGCCACTACATTTATTAAACGTCTGTTTTTTGCGCGACTACTTTTACAAAGCGGCTGTTTTGACATCGGTTCCGGGAACCGGAGGATGATTGAGGAGTCTCAAACCGGTAGTGATGCGCGGGTTGACCCGCAACACGCCCGACCCATAGGCTAGGGCTAGGCTGCGAATTACTAGTCCTCTCCCTCCCTCTCCCTCTCTCTCTCTCTCTCTCTCTCTCTCTCTCTCTCTCTCTCTCTCTCTCTCTCTCTCTGTGAAACACGCACGTACGCCAGCAAACGGCTTTTCTCATCAATTTGCGATTGTGGTTTTGGTCAATGCATGTGTTTTAGAGTGTTGAGGCTTCACCGACGAGTTTTTTCCCTAAGTGGTGGCCATAGCTTTTGTTTACACCGCCAAAACCTTTTTTTTGGGTCAGTAACAGGAGGCTTGTGTGTGTGTGTGTGTGTGTGTGTGTGTGTGTATGAGAGAGAGAGAGAGAGAGAGAGAGAGAGAGAGAGAGAGAGAGAGAGAGAGAGAGAGAGAGAGAGAGAGAGAGAGAGAGAGAGAGAGAGAGAGAGAGAGAGAGAGAGAGAGAGAGAGAGAGAGAGAGAGAGAGGGAAACAGTTCATGTCTTTAATGATGGGTTACTGGTTTTGCTGCTGTTCAACAATAAAGAACACCGTTTGGAACAATTAGTGTGTTTGTTTAGCAGCCTGGACCCAGACACTATTAGGCTGAGCTACGATAGGTTATGCCTTGCAATCAGTGTGTTATGCTGGGCAAACAGCCCACAGACGAAATAGTGCAACACTGCTCACTTTGCTGTAGCCGAGGCTAAATCTGGAGGTTTGTGGGCCGGGTTCAGGTGGTTAAATTAATGCATAGTCTAGTGGGTCAGTCGGTGTGGCTTGGCTCTCATAACGGGTCGTGTGGGTGCGGGTATTAAAAAAAACAAAACCTGACCCACGCATCACTACAAGCCAGGCCAGACTATTTCACCTTTGACCCGTTGATGGGCACTACTCGACGGTCTTTAGACCCGTTTCGGTTGCGTTGCTTGTCACGCATCAGTGCTCCATGGCTTCTCTCAGCCCGTGGACACAAACGTTACTGCCACAATAAGCTGTCGGGCATGGCCTCCTCATGTCCATGAACATTAGTTATGGATATGAATACCCAGCAGCTCTCAGAGTGACTGACGGATGGGACACAATAAATCGCCGCCACCATGTTATGGCTTATTGTGGTGAGGTTGGCGTTCTGTTGGCTCTTGATCATTTCGCGCCACAAACGCCACAGCGAGTGTTGTGTAAACTTTCCATCCCGGGGTGATATTAAGCAAATGTAATGTACCATGGGATCCTGGCTAACATCAAGCAGCTGCGGGGTTTTAAAAAAAAAATCAGTATGTTTTTGCAAGTTTTTAAGGGAAAAGGGGGAAATACTTGTCTTGCTTACTGACAACCATAAAATTTAAAATCATATGTTGTGGTTTTAACGGTCCCAAAGGCAGAAAAGGGATGAAGTTCTCAAGACACACGACAATGTAAAAATGTCTATTGGAGTGGGAAAAAGAAAAATGACTTTTTTCTTTTGGGTGGGTGGGTGGGTGGGGATCCATCCAACTACATACTGCTATATTCTCATGTGTGGTCCAACCAGAAACGAGGCCTGCTCATCATTTGGGGGTCTTGACCCGCAGTTTAAAACACACAACCCTAGAGAGCCCCTGGCTGCCTGTGGCTGCGTTACTTTGTTTATGTTTGGATTAAGGACTGACCCTTTAACATCGTTGACCACATCACCATCCAGCTTAATCAGCCTGGGACCTTAATACATTAAATTTAATCACTCGCCCTGGGAGCTGCGGATCATTAAAAAACATTAAAGTCATGAGGGGACCACCAGAAACGGCTCTGCAACTAATTTTTGGGTTGTGACCCCTGCTTTACAAAAGCTTTTGAGGTCTGCTGCCATCAGTAACACAATAAATCTTCTGTCCATTCAGGCGTTGACAGAAAAACAACAGAGCAGCCATATTGGGCATGTGAATGAGCACGAGCTGTAATCAGTGTTCATAACTACTGACAGCTGCAGCCAATCAAACTGGACAACAACGTGAGGTGAAATATCCCATGGTGCATTACAAGTAAATGCACTTACTATTTACCAAATCACTTGTGAACCACCGGGGTGATTTGTCATAGAGAAGATAATAGTTAGATGCACACCTCGCACAAGCCCCGATATGCCCTTTACCTCTCTCCCTCCCTCCCATTGACCTTTAAATGCATGGGTAATGCTTAAATGCTATAATTACACAACACAAGCGTATATGTGTGTCAGTAAATGTACGTTTTGTTCTGTGTCTGTGTGTGTGTGTGTGTGTGTGTGTGTGTGTGTGCGTGCGTGCAACAGTGCTGTATTCAGTGTGTTCTGTATTCGGTGTGTGAGTGTGATCTCAGACAGGCCCCATTGACCTGTTGAGAGCAGCAGCTGTTGTCATGGTAACAGAGGAGAAAGAGAGGAAGATTTCGGATTTGCTATCTCTAGTGGCAGAGCCACACAGAACACACACACACACATCATACACTTAGCCTACACATGCAGAGACCATACAAAACTAATTTACACATATCTACAGAACTAAAACCTATATGAAGAAAGCAACCCCTGCACATGCATCCACACACACATACACACACATACACACACACACACACACACACACACACACACACACACACACACACACACAAGAAATGGAACAAGTACAGAAAGACTGAAAAGCACACAAAGGAACATGGTTGAGAGACTGACAGGCTCAGAGACAGGCAGACATATAGGTGGAGGCAGACAGAGAAATAGATGTATAGTATGTACACAGACTCCTGTGGACAAGCTTATGGCTTTTTTCCAGTTTTTGAAAGAAATTATTTAACACATTTTCTGCACTTCCAAGTTTTAAAAATCTCGTTTTTCAGCCATAGACTTTTCTCATTCCTGTCTCCATCCTCCCCTTTTCCATCTCTCTCTCCTTCACCTTGAAAATTCAGGTTTCTTTCCCTCTTTTCTCGTCTCTCTCTCTCTCTCTCTCTCTCTTGCTCACTCCTTCTCCCCACAGTGCTGTGTAGATGAATGATGCTGAGAATTGTGGGTAATGATCTGACCACTCATCAGTCACTGGGTAAGATCATTCCAGTGAGCCTGGGGGTTTTGACTCTTTTTTTCTTTTCTATTTTTCTTTTAAGCACCGCAGGAAGTCACAGTCAGAAGCCAACCAGAGGGACCACGTTTGCAACAAGAAAGTTGTTGTGCAATAATCATCATCCACGTGAGATGCTGGGCTTAAAAACCAATACGGTGGTTATTACATTCAATGTGGGAAGAAGCCTCATAAGCACAAGAGTGAAAACTCTACCAACCATGGTCAAAAACGACATTTTTCCAAGATAATGTACTTTTATTCCTCATAGCCTATAGAGACATAACCCCATCTCAACACACATACACACTCACACATCTGTCTTTGCACAATTCCCATGATCCTTCTTTAAGGATAGTTTAGATTTATTGACATAAGGCAGCATGAGTTACTCACTAGTCGTGATATCGATGGGTGAACATTGCCTCGGTCGGCAACTCCCGCGGTCAGACATCTGGCACTAAACAGGGACAACTAATAAAAACATTTTAAGCCGGGCATCCGGGTAACGTACCGTCTATTCTGTTGTCTACCAACACAGGGATTTCTGGTTCGAATCCCTGTGTTACCTCCAGCTTGGTCGGGTGTCCCTACAGACACAATTGGCCGTGTCTGCGGGTGGGAAGCCGGATGTGGGTAGGTGTCCTGGTCGCTGCACTAGCGCCTCCTCTGGTCGATCGGGGCTCCTGTTCGGGGGGGAGGGGGAATAGCGTGATCATCCCATGCGCTATATTCCCCGGTGAAACTCCTCACTGTCATGTGAAAAGAAGCGGCTGGCAACTCCACATGTATCAGAGGAGGCATGTGGTAGTCTGCAGCCCTCCCCGGATCGGCAGAGGGGGTGCAGCAGCAACCGGGATGGCTCGGAGGAGTGGGGCAGTTGGCCGGAGAAAAATGGGGGGGGGGGGCATTTTAAGCCATATCAAAACAAAAAAAAACTGTGAGGGTAAATCATCCACAAACGAAACATCTTTTGCGTGTTTCCGATGCTCGAGTCTCCTCTCAGACCACTTGATATCTTGAACTACTTTTTGTCGTTGCAGAACACTGGTGTATTAAAACGCACTGGAGCCTGTTTGCATCCCATCATGCTACTCATTGTAGCGTGTCTGAGACATTCAAATTACAGTTGACAGTAGTGAAATTTAGAAATGTACACAGAGACAGTGCACTCTTATCAGTTTAGAAAAAGGACAACTTGAACCGCTCTAAGGTGGCATTGACCACATAAGACCGGGTGAAGTCAATCTGTCAGCAAAACTGGCCAATGGAAGCACCTTCGCCTGCATGGCATAACAAAATCCTGCAGTCATGCAGGATTCACGCAGCTGCCGTACTGTTATTTACGACATCACACGCTGGTTAAATACGGTGATGACATGGCTGTTTACAGCTGATAGCCTGGTGATGACAAGTACACAGCATTTCCCAAAATGGCTGCCGCGCGAAACAGCTTCTCTAAAGGAGCTTTGAGTGCCTTCTCTTCAAAACAACTGATAGATGGCTTGATGTGTGTTTCGAGGAGGGAATCAAGCATCTGAAACGCACAAAAAACATTGTTTTGCGAATGGTTAACTTTTTTTTTTTCTCTTTTATTATAATTATGGCTCCAAATGTTTTTATTAGCTGTTAACTGCCCGCTTGCTGGGACTAGATCTTCGACCACGGGATTCGCCGACCAAATTAATGTCCATATATCGATAAGCGCTCCTAGGGAGGAAATCACACCAGCTTATGTCAATAAATCTAAACTATTCTTTTAACACGTCTTCATTCTCTCAACCCTCCTCTTTTTTCATCTCCTCCCTCAGGATTCCCCCTATTCTGTTCTCCTTACCTCCCCTCCTCATTTCATCATTCTGACCCCCCCCTCCGTCCCCTTGTTCCTCTGCTGCTCTCTCACTGTTCTCGCTCTCACACTCCCAGCCCTCCTCCTCATTCCTCTTGTCCTCTTAATTTTCTTGTTTACCTTCCTCGTCCCCCTGTCTGTCTCTTCATTCCCCTGCTGCAGGCGCTTTCATTGCTCTCCTCCTCTTTGCTTCCCTCTGGCCCCGTCCCCCAAGCCCTCATCTCCCCTATAAACGTCTATTACTCTCCCTCTGTCATCTGTACGCCTGCCTCCCCTTTTACACTCCCCCCCTCTTCGATTTGATGCACCCGCTATGAGTTGATGCTCAGACATTGTTTTAAAACGCATAATTTCAACCGTGTCCCCCCACCCCATTCTCACCCTGCATCATCTTCATATGTTTTCATATGTGTTTTTCCCCCTCTCTCTCTCTCTTTCTCCCTCACTCCCCTCGCACCCAATGGGAAAACCAAGTCATTATGTTCAGCAAATTAGAATAAAAAAATAAATCCCCGACTCTGGAGAAGAGGGAGAAGAGGAACAGAGGGATGCCAGAATGGAAGGACAGATAAAGGATAAATTAAGAGTTTAAACACAGAAGAGAGAGACAGAGAGAGAAAGAGAGCGAGAGGGGGTGATAGAGGAAGAAAGATTCGGAGGTGATGGATGGACCAAGGGAGATGGAGGAATAGCGATGGGGAAGCAAAAAGAATGAACGGAGCAGAGGAGAGATAGAGGGAGAATTGTAGAGGAGAAGAGCGGCGAAGCAGTCGGGGGAAACTGGCACAATGTGTTTAATCCTTTTGTGAGGGAGAGGAAGGAAGATGAGAAAAACAACATGAACAAGAGGAGCAAGATGATGAGAGAGAGAAAGAGAGAGAGGTTGGGGAAAAAAAGGAAAAAGGGGAGAAAAATATGTGGGAAGAGAGGGGGGTGAAAGGTGGAGGGGAGGGCGTAGAAGAGAGGAAAGAAGCGTTTCAAACCAGCGCAAATAAAACAGAAAAGAAGAGACCAAAAGAAGGGAGGGAGGTTGGGAGGGAGGAGGATGGTTGGTTGGAGATCTCCCTGTGGGGAAAAATCTGACTCATCCTCCCCTTCATCCATAATCCAGTCCTTCATCCCTCTACACCCCTCTCCTCACCTTTGTCATTCCTCCTATCACTCCCTCTCTGCTCACTTCCTCCATTCATCCCTCTCCTCCTCTGTTTGTATAAATCCTCTTATTTACGGTTTGTTGCTTTTTTCCTTTTCACCGTTCACTGTCTCCTTCACTTCCCTTCAACATGGATCATACTTGATAAGACAGATGGAAAGTATGAGTTCCAATATTAAGATAAAGCCGGGCGTTGATGTTGATATAGTCATGATTTGGGCTCAGTTTACTTTCACGCCACTTGAATATCAGATTGCTGGTCATGATAATGTGCAATGACAGAGCGTTCATTCTTTCATTGTTTCCATTTGTTCGTTGGACTTGTGACAACCACGTCAGCCATTCTCCGTACTTTTCACAATCTTTAAAACCAAAACTAAAAGTGACCCATTTCAAAACTTGGATGTGATTTGAACAGTCTTCCCACTGGATGTTCACATCTGTTAAAGCAAACACTCCATAAGTGACAGGAAGTCAGATATTTCAAATGGCAGCTAGCGACACGATCAAACACCGAGCAAGTCGACAAGGGAAAGTTGAAAAATGTTCAACTTTATGCAAATGTGCTATGACACGTCGGTGCAACGCCTTGAGCCAACCAACAATTAGAGCGCTTGTCTATGAGTCCCACAAGAAATGGTTCACACAACATTGGTTCCTACTCAACTTTTGGTCCAGTTGGAGGAAGAATTGATCGCCCCAGCCGGTGTTTATAATATCTGTCTGCCCAGCTACAGGCTGTGACCTGACACCAAATACAACAGTCCAACCCCATCCTAGTAGCTGAAAAAAAAATCACCTTGAAAAGCATAAAATCAAAACACGTTGAAGTGTAAATACCTAGCTAGCTAGCTGACTGAATAGTTTTGCTTTTAGCATACAAATCTAAGCAACACCAGAATATTACTGCCCAACAAAAGTGACACTTCTTTTTCTAATAACAGCTGTGAATACAGGGTCACGCAGGTTTTAAATACAGGTATCGTTGCAAAAAAACATGTGACTCATACTCTGAGAGGGGAGAGAAAGGACCATGACACCTTCATTTTAAATAGTCTCATTGAAATACTCTCAAAAAAGGCAGAGTAGAATTGTACTTTTTGGAGTATAAATATTGTCGCTGGGACTGTATCCTATACAGGTACAATACAGTCCTTTTGTTGCAAGTCCCTTTTCATATACCCCTACCATTTGTACATTTTACAATAAAGTACAGTTATGTACGCCACATAACTAGAATTATACCTGTGATGGTACATTTGATGGTACATCTTCAGAAAATCTACTTTTGTGTACAAATATGCATTACTCTTGTACCTCTGTTTTAGGGTGTGAACTGACTGTTTGACATGAGGTCATTTGAGACTGGCAAAATAAGAATGGAACAGCTTTGGCTCATTTTAAATGAAGGATACTTCCACTCCACGATGCTGATGCAGGCCCTGCGGATGGGGTTCTTGAGCGTGAGGCAGAGGAGGGCACGAGGTGGCCGTGTGGCCGCCGTCGTGGTCTGTTTCTTGGGCTTGGAGCTGTAGTGCTGCCTCTTCCTCTGCGTGGAGCTGGCCGTGGAGATGGGCCCGCCCCCTCCCGACGCTAGCCCCGCCCCTCCACCTGAAGCTGCATTGCCCATCATTTTGGCCTGCCGTGCGGCGTCGATGGCCGCCTGCCAGGTCAGGGCTGCACCCGGCGTGGGGATGTGCTCTGGGGCCAGGCCGACCACGCCCACCCCATGGTTGATGGCGCCCCCTCCTCCTCCTCCACGGTCTCCACTGCTGTGTTCATTGGTCAGGTTGGGGGGAGGAGGGGGAGGCAGAGGGGGTGGGGGAGAGTAGTCCGAGCCTGGAATGGACAAAAAGAAAGGGAGAAGGAAAGAGAAAAGGGGATTAACAATTGACAGAATTTAGCTGTTGTTGCCAGGTTTAAAATTACTAACAGTGACACATAGTTCAGTGAGGGTGATGCCAATACTTTGTTCAATTTGTGATATCCATTGGTTTTAATGAAGAATGTTAACAAGTTGATTTACAGCCTAATATAGCAGCAGAGAGAGACTTTCCTGTAATCCTCCTAAAAAAACAACATTGTCCTTTTAAACACAGAACTTGGAACAGAACTAAAAGTATTGAAACTTTAGGAAAAAAATCCAAACATTTCCACAAACCAAAGGCGAGTTTCCAAAATGCTCATTTCCCATCCTCTTAGTGCAAGCTGAGGTTTGGCAATGTCAAAATCAATGCATTGTAATTGTATCGTCAACTCATATTGAGTTGGATGGTTGCTTCTGGTACGTCGCCATGTGACATGTCTTAAAATGCCTGGTTCCCAAGTTTAGAGAGAAATATTGTCTTTATTTAGTTTGGGTCCCCACATACTGGTATATTTTAAAGGCGCCTGGTTCCCACGGTGAGTGACTGTTCAGTTTGAGACATGGGCAGAAACACAATCTCCAATCTCAGAGAAATGTCGGAAAAGTCAAGGCCATGCATGCGAGATGGTGATACAGTAGAAACGACAAAAATGGCAAAGCAAGAAAGAAAAAAAAAAGAGAGCAGAGGACCCGAGGAACATTCTTGAGAAACGGGAGACTGAATTACAATAATCTCAGCGAGATTACGCGCTCGTGTCAGCCAGACAAATTGTAAGAATAAGACTTGGTAAGAGTGAGAGAGAGCGGATTATCCCATACTGCATGCTTAGCGAGATTACAGACGGTTATAATATCCTCTCAGCCCCTTTTCCTCTGACATCTCAACAAGGATTCCACAAAAGCACTCGCCCGAGATCAACGGCTCTCAGCTCCGGTCCTCCAGATCTGCCACTACGGCTGCTTTTACTCGCCTGACAGGTGGTTAAAATAAAGTTCACCTGGGGTGTTGCGTATAAAAACTCTCTGATCCTACAGGTGCAATACCTGACAGAGTAGAAAAGGCTCTACTTGTGGGAACTGTGTTATTTTGCCATTTCAGACTGTGTTTGGTTTCACCTTGGGGTCAATACACCTTCATGTTGACATCTGCTGGGCTCAACGTGAAGACAAATGTGGCTGATACTAAACTCCAAAGACACGTGTTGAAAATACAAATGGGAAAAGAGTACTTGGATTTATTGAAACGAAAAACCATTTTGTTCAAAACCGACGGTGGAGTCAGAGAAACCGAGGGACCAACAGAGGAACTTCAGCCGAGATGTGACAAATGTCTAGTTCATAATAATAGTGATCAAATATTCAACATACCAACGTGGTTCAGAAAGAGCGTTGATATTATAGGATGGAATTTGTGTCTATGTTTTCCCGGGTGGCAAAGTCAAAACCGTTTTTGCACCAAATGACGTCCCCCGAGCGTAGTGGTCTATTCTATTGCCTACCAACATAGGGATCGCCGGTTCAAATCCCCGTGTTACCTCCGGCTTGGTCGGGCATCCCTACAGACACAATTAGCCGTGTCTGCGGGTGGGAAGCCGGATGTGGGTATGTGTCCTGGTTGGTGCAGTAGTGCCTCCTCTGGTCGGTCAGGGCGCCTGTTCGGGGGGGAGGGGGAACTGGGGGGCCCCCCATATGCTACGTCCCCCTGGCGAAACTCCTCACTGTCAGGTGAAAAGAAGCGACTGGCGACTCCACATGTATCGGAGGAGGCGTGTGGTAGTCTGCAGCCCTCCCTGGATCGGCAGAAGGAGTGGAGCAATGACTGGGACAGCTCGGAAGAGTGGTGTAATTGGCCGGGTACAACTGGGAGGAAAAGGGGGGGGATCCAAGGGGGAAAAAAATGACATTCCGCGGATCAAATTCACACATCCCTCTGACTTTGAGGCTACATTTGCATACGTCTCCCAGAATCCCAATAAAGGTAATCCAACCTGTGATAACCGAAGACTCGCACAAGACAGACGTGGTGTGAAAACAGGGATACGGAGAGAGTAAACGAAGGGAAGGGAAGGGAAGAATGGGATAGAGCCAGAGGATGATTGGGAGAGATCTACGAGTGAAGGATTTATCCCATACGCTTAGTGAGATTACAGGCAATTATAATATCCTCTTAAATCACATTCCTGTTACGCCTGACTGATAAGGCTCGGCGGTACATGAGCGACGGTGTGAAGTTACTTTAGATCGTGGAAACCGGTGATGGCCCTCTGAATCGCAGTGAATGAAAGGTAAATGGTGAAATGTTAATGATGTGTAGGCTATAGTAGTGAAATTTAGAAATGTATATAGGTTGTAGATCGAAAGAACTAGAAGAATGTACACCCTCGAGGAAGACAGTACAACTTATTGACAAACATATGGCGTTCCATGCGCACACACACACACACCCACACACACTTGCTGTTCACACATGCTGATTGGATGAAATAAGTACAATGGATTATGCATTTTATTTATATAGCACTTTCCTGCACAAGATAAAGTGCATCCCGAAACAAACTGTAAAACAATAAGAACAGCAAAACAGTGAAAAGCAACGTGAAGGGTAAACTTATAAAAGGTTAAAAATAACAGAACAAAGAAATAAAACTGCAACAAAATGTGAAAATGAAAATCGATAGCACAGTACAGACTAAAAACAACGATGAGGAAAATAAGGAAATAACCACTAAGAAAAGGCCTTCAAAAAGAGGTATAAGTTTCCAGCAACTATTCAAAAGAGGACACTGGATTTGCCTGACTGAGGTCCTCTCCTTGTTAGTGATCGACGGCATCTACTTGCCAATTTATACTTCGATTGTATAAGAATTTCCTATAGATGCTCTCTTTTCCTTTTCTGTGCTCTTGGCTCCTGTTTGAGCAACGCTGTGCCGTCTTTCCCTTTCATAAGTTTTTTTTTTATAGATTTCAAGAAGCCTGCCTTTCATCTCCCCAGTGCACCAAACATACAGACAGGCAGACGAGCATGCAAAACCAAAAGTAGCTTTCGTCACGTCGCATTATATTCATGGTCACGTGAGGGGAAGCCTGTTCTCAACCTCAGAGCCCAGTTCTAGGGACAACGGCCAATATTTTAGGACTTCTGGTATGGTTGCTAGGACGTCCGGTGTGGCTGCTAGCTCCACCAGAAGCTATGGGGGGCAGCATGGCTCAGGAGGTAGATCGGGTGTCTAGTAATCAGAAGGTTGCTGGTTTGATCCCCGGCTCCCCCAGAGCGTGTTGAAGTATCCTTGAGCAAGACATGGAACCCTAACTGCTCCTGATGAGCAGGTTGGCGCCTTGCATGGCAGCCTCCACCCTCGGTGTGTGAATGGGTGAATATGAGGCGTACACCGTAAAGTGCTTTGAGTGGTCGCTAGACTAGAAATGTAAATATAAATGCAGTCCATCTACCATTTACCATGCTTGCTTCTGTTTCCTACGAAGACTTCCTCTTCCGTGCGCCCGTCATTGCTGACAGTCGGATTAGCAAATTGTGGCGCAAGAATGGAGTTGAAATTGAGAGACGACGTCCACAACCGGATTGTTTCGCAAGTAGTCGACACGAGTCAAAAGTTTCACCACACAATACACAAACGTTGATACTTTCTGGCATTTTAGGTCCAGAAGACATTTCGGCCAATTCATTCCACCTCTTTCGCTCCCCACACGGGGGTTACCAACACGCAACTAAAGCATGTTCCTGTAGAAATCACCACCTACTCAAACTTGATTGGTCAATACTACTCAGACTAAAACGGAAACGGAACCCAGAATGCTTACAATGCCATAATTTTCTACAATAAAATCTGTTAAACTGAGATGAGCCTGTTCTAAACTAATTTACTTTTGTTAAAACACAACCTGTTTTTAAATATGCTAGCTAGGTGATTAACAAAAGCAGCATGTCGTCTCCAGTTGCATTTAACATCTGAGCATCCTGTGGGCACAGGGACCACGGCCCTGCCCAGAGCTGAGCCCAAAGAGGAAGCCGTGAGGGCGGTCTGACAGGACGCAGAAGCGGGGCAGGTTAAGCTAAATGCTAGCCCATGCAAACCGGCAGTTCCAATAACAACGAGGGTGGTCTGGCGGCGGCCTTGCCTGGCGTTGACTGTGTTTTTGGTGTCGTCGTGGGGAGGTGTGTCGAGGATGTCTGGCAGGGACAGCTGACGTTGGATCGACTGGGAGAGCTTGGTGTGCCACATCCGGTGGGCCCAAGGACCACAGCCCTGCCCGGAGCTGGCCCGAAGAGGAAGCACCAAGGGCGGTCTGACAGGACTCAGAAGCGAGGCAGGCTAAGCTAACTGCTAGCCCATGTAGACCGGCAGTTCCAACGGTCATCCTGACTGGCATTGGTTCTGTTGGACAGTGAATTTTCTTTTGTGGATATGTTGGATGTATGTGTTTTTGTAGTTTGGATATAGTATGTGTTCTTGTAGTTTGGCTATGTGTTTTTGTCTTTGTGTTGCACTGCTGTGCAGTATTTCATTTCATGTACACAAGTGCATGGAATGATATGACAAATAAATGTTCCTGATTCCTGACCTGGTACGTGTTCTTGTTGTTGCTATTGTGTTGTATCTGTTGACACCCTGCAAAGGAGGATGGTTGAGCAAGTCCGTCCTATTGCACTAAAAAAAAAAAAAAAAAAAACAGAAAAAGAAAAAAAGGACCTTTTCCTTTGTCATGGAAGGTGTCCTCTTTTTACAATTCGAAGCGGTAGAGGTAACATGCCATAAACAGCAGGTTGTTTTGCCACAACTGTGATTCCCAGCTGTTGTGAATACTACAACAGTAAGTCACTCTGTGAGTCCCGAGTAAATGGCAAACTTTGGAATGAGTCACGGCATGTTTTGCTACTTTTGGGAATGACGTTTGTGGCTCGTGGGTGGAAATTTCTCGCTGCGGATCTGACGGACCGCTTTGCAGTATATGCCGTGCACATGGACGCGTTGCATTAACTCGCCTTTCCCCTCATCCATCTGGACGAGGTATGCAGATACAGATTGCATCCTAATACCGGATGTAGATGATGGGGTTGGGTGGCGGGGGGGGGGGGGTAAACTATACTGTTTCAGTGTAAAACCTGCATGACATGTGATTTAAATCCTTTTCCTCCCATCTGATTATCTCTCTCACTCGCCAATGTATATCACCCACTGTGGTGCAAACGCCTGTCCCATGGAATTAAGTCAAACGGTGAGGAAGATAGGTACGAGGGCAAAGCTTTTTCATAATTCATTTATGATTTTTGGGGACAGTCACATCAGTCGGAACACATCTTTGGCCAAACAAATTACTTCGCTGAAATTCAATTTTCCGTTTAAATGATGATGATGACTGGCCACCGTTCAGCACTCTAGTCCTTTCAGGGAAGGCAGAAAATCCCAACAACCACCGGCTAACCTTAATGCGGACAAACATGCACGCATGCACACTTCATCCAGTTCTGCCCGAGATGCTCTGTAAGACAAATCTGCCTCACACACACACAGGGATATGTTCTCCATCTCCTTCCTCTCGCTCTCTCAATCTTTTTTCTTGTTCTCTATTGTGAGTTCAAATGTGGTGTTAAAATTCATGTGCGCCAACGTGCAACGTGCAGGCTGTGTCCCGTTATCCTCTCTGTCCCTCCCTCTTTGTCATTCCCTCTGTGTTTCTCTGACACACACACACCCCACACACACACAAACACACACACACACACAAAATCACTTTCAGCATATTGTACTGCTGTGCGATCAGTTTACCTAACACTGCCTGCTCCTCTCACAGGGGCACACCCCACTGCGAGTGTATGTGTGTGTTTGTGCGAGTGTGTGTGTATATGTTGCACGCGCGGGTACGAAATTATAACGTCAACCCTGAGCCCTCTGAGTCCTCACTCTGACTGTCTTTCTTTCCGTCTCTAACTGCTTGTCTGCCAGAACATCAACATCTTGTCACACTTAATGAGTGTGACGCAAGTGCGTGTACATTCACACACGTCTTTTTGCGTGTACAGTAAAATTTGACTGTGTTTGTGCGTCTGTGTTTCGGTCTCTGTGCTGATGGGAGTGACTATAATTCCATCAGCAGCTCTTTATTCTTCTGGGGAAAACCCGGCAGGCTGCTGAAATATGATTCTGACTGAAAAAGAGAGAGAGTGAGAGGAAGATAGAGAGAGGAGGGGGCATAGGGGTGACGGGGTGGTCATGGATGGAGGGTGGCTGGTGGAAAGGGAGAAGGGAAGGGATGGGAAGATGGACAGATAAGAGGGAGGCGAGGATTGATCCAAGATGGAAGGAGAGTTTGAATAAGATTACAAGTGGAGGGAGAGAGGGGGCATCAGCATGGTGGATTGGAGGGGATGGGGTAGGAATGGGTAGAGTAAGGAGGGGAAAGCAAGGAGAGAAAAGAGAGAGGAGAGACGGGAGGAATTAAGTAAGGAAGGTGGAAAAAGAAGGGAGAGAGATACCGAGAGTGAGGAAGATGTACAGCTCATGCAGACTGAGGGAGGAACAGTGGGAGGATGAGAGGAGAGGAAGGACGAGGAGGAAAGAAAAGAAGGAAACATGCTAAAGAATGGAGGACAAAAAGAAGGAAGCTGGGAGTGGCGTGTGTGTGTGTGTGTGTGTGTGTGTGTGTGTGTGTGTGTGTGTGTGTGTGTGTGTGTGTGTGTGTGTGTGTGTGTAAAAGCATTCTGAAGCATGAGTAGAGGCCTGTAATCCAGTAAAGTGTCCATCCATCATATGAGCCCGACACCAGGATTCCCTCTAACAGTACTCAGTAGCACCGTCATCAGTGGTGCTTGTGCTGGTACAATCACGTGGTAGCACTACAGTCAATGGAGCTAGCATCTCCACAGTCAGTCATTACAACACCACTAGTCAAGGATTGTCAATGATTCTTGTTGTACTCATATCGGTGGTTAAAATAGCTTCTGGAGGGGCATCCGGGTGGCGTAGCAGTCTGGTCCGTTGCCTACCGACACAAGGATCGCCAGTTCGAATCCCCGTGTTACCTCCGGCTTGGTCAGGCGTCCCTACAGACACAATTGGCTGTGTCTGTGGGTGGGGAAGCCAGATGTGGGTGCGTGTCCTGGTCGCTGCACTAGCGCCTCCTTTGGTCGGTCGGGGCGCCTGTTTGGGGGGGGAGGGGGAACTGAGGGAAATAGCGTGATCCTCCCATGCGCTACGTCCCCCCTGGTGAAACGCCTCACTGTCAGGTGAAAAGAAGCGGCTGGCGACTCCACATGTATCGGAGGAGGCATGTGGTAGTCTGCAGCCCCTCCTCGGATCGGCAGAGGGGGGTGGACCAGCAACCAGGACAGCTCGAAAGAGTGGGGTAATTGGCTGGATGCACCTGGGGAGTAAAGGGGGGGGGGTTTCTGGATTGGGTGCTGCAATCTGAATAAAATCTGAATTTATTGCGATGTACATACAATTCAACACGTGGGAATTTGTGTTGGTGGTACCGGTAGAGAGATGTGTTAATATTACAGCGGGTGCTGTACAGGGACGATGTGAACTCAAACACAGTGCACAGGGCCAGTGGAGGACATGCTCATATCACACCGTATCGGTCTGTTCAACAGTTCGTGCACAGACAGCAGTCACTGAGGCTCAATAACCATGTGAAATAACTTCCCTTAAATGAACTGCAAGCGGAGACACAATAAGACGCCAACTCCAGTCAACTGACGAGAGATGTTATCTTTTAATGATAAAAACTGGAGGCAGATGTTATCGCGGCAAAAGTGAGAACTTCCCTGTAAAATGTTATCTCCATAAACACACCACACACACACACACACACACTTTCTCCAGCTTATTCCGGCCATCTCGCATCTATGAGTGTACCCATTTGTGTGTGTGTGTGTGTGTGTGGGGGGGTATAATGTAATAACGTAATAAGTAAATCACTGCAGGTGGTAGACTTAAGTGTGAGCAGTTGTTTTGCTCAGCCACACTTCTGATGACTTTCTCACACCGAACAATCTGTATGCCAAACAACGCTCGCTGAACATAATGTGTGTGTGTGTGTGTGTGTGTGTGCTTCTGTGTGTGTGCATGTACGCCTCTGGATCAATCAGAGGTCTGGTAAAGGGTATTGATTTGTCTGTGTGTGTGCATATGTGTACCTTTCCATCAATAAGTGCCTGATCAAGCGTATTAATGAATTTGTGTGTGTGTGTGTGTGTGTGTGTGTGTGTGTGTGTGTGTGTGTGTGTGTGTGTGTGTGTGTGTGAGAGAGAGAGAGAGAGAGAGAGAGACGATAGAGTGAGAGAGCGTACGTGCATGCATGTGTGTCTGCCTGTGTTTGTGTATCGAAGTAACTTGGTACACTTTATCTTGACAGCTCAGTTGGCTCCAACAGAAGATGGACAGCAGAGTGGACCAATCAGATTATTCTAATCGACCCCCCCCGTCATCCCCCCTCTATTCTCCTCAGCCAGCCCACACACACACTCTACCACCATCCCGCTACCTGTCACCCCCCCCCACCCCCTCTCTCTCCCCTCTCTCGCTCTCTGTCTCCCTCTCTCAGTGAGAGGAATTGGGTTCTGTTTCAATTGACAGAGAAATTATGCAATAACTGGCCAATTAACCAGCCAATACACCTGATCAAATGCACTGATTGATAGCAGACACACACACACAGTTCTCCTGTGCTCATGTAGACATTAATTCAAAATGCCTTCCTTCCTTTACACAAGTTGGACCCCGACCTTTACAGAGATATATTTCATTCTTTTCAACTGTCTAAATAGACCAGACTACTTTGCAAGGCCTGAAGGCACATTTGGATCCCAGAAGAGTGTACACACACACACACACACACACACACACACACAAACGCATAAATCATGTGCGACAGTTAGTGCAATCTTTACTTGTCAACAGCCAATCCTGTTTGAATTATCCCTTCTTTCTCACCCTAACCTCCTATTGCGGCTGCTCCTCCTCTCCTCCTGCTCTCTGCCCCCTTATTCAATCCCCTGTTCCAGGTCAATATGAACAGTCAATACCTCCCTGCTCCTCCCCCTCTCTCTCCTCTCTGCTCCTCACACACATAAAGGCTCCCATTTCCTCCCCTCGTCTTCTTTCTTTTCTCTCCTCCCTAATCCAAATAAAGTGTCACTCCCTGCTCCCTCTCTTCTACACTCCTCTCCTCTCCCACTTCATATTAGCTGTACCCCCCCCCCCGCGTCCTCCTCTGCAATGCATATCGGCTGTCACCCAGCAATCCTTATAGCTGTCGCTCCCTCCATTGGCTGTCCAGTGGAGGACAAGTTCATTTTCAGCCTCACATACTCCTCCTTCCTTTTTCAATCTACCACCCCTCTTTCCATTTTTCTACATCTCTCTGTCACTTCATTGCACCCAACCCCTCTCTATCCTTCTCTTCTTCTTGTTGTGCCGTCACAGCTCCCTGCTCTGTCATTCCTAAATTGTAGACAATTATTTCTCTCTCCCGCCCTCTCTCTCTCTCCCTCTCCCTCGCTCTCTGCAATGAAGCCGGGTGCGATGTTTTGCGCAAACTCAGATGGGAAACACTGCACTAGGTGTTGCCCGTGCACAGTTGCGGGATAAACACATCTTGCTGCAGAGAAATACATGGGTTTTTGATTTCAGATGTCCATTACTAGGTATTTTTTTTAATTGGTCAAGTCCTACAGTATTCCTCCACGAAGTACTTTTTAGTGAAGAAAGGAAGTCACACCGCAGTTACTTGATGTGGTGGTTCTGCTAAAATTCACTTTCTTCAATGCCCAGAACTTAAAATTTAAATCGGATCTGTTTTATTTATTGAATGAAGGATGTCCAGCGTGCATCCGAAAATCCCGAATATTTCATTATCGACACAGTATTTGCATGCCAGATACGATTAATAAGTCTTAATAAGTACATGCTTCTGATTTTCCACACTGACGTGCACACACTGCACACAAACAGTGCAGAAGAAGTGGTCGGTATGTATGCCTTTGTTGCGGAGCAATGCATGTGCCCATATGTGCTTAACCTTTGTGTATTTGGTGTGTTGGTCTGTGTGTGCTGACCTCTTTTCTCCCACTCTCCCTCTGTCCATATGCACCCATTATCTGGCTGAGTAAACCCACCAACAGACACACCTGCTCCCTTTGATGCACACACACACACACACACATGCACCTGCTCCCCATGAAAGACAGATTTACACACACACACCTGCCCCCCTTGATCTGTGACCCCCCCACACACACATGTTGAAACATACAGTGCGTGCTGAATACACCACCCCATATCACATGCACAAAACACACATGTGCTACGCAACACAAACAGCTGATGAAATGGCCCACATAACAAGGCAGGCCAAGTCAAACATAATCACACTGAAGGATTTTCATAGCTTTGGGTAGGGACAATATTTACATTGAAAACAAGTGCTGCCTTATTGCGCCGATTACGTCTCCTGGTTCCCCTAAAAATGATCCAACTACCAAAACGATACGCGGAAATCACTAGTCCCAATCATATTTCACACTCGGGTCCCTTTTACAATTAAAAAAAAAAATCTAGTCGACGCTATTACCCAGAGCGACATGCAGAGAGTGAGCAGATAAGGGCTCAATGCGTCCTTGAACCTTAAAGCCATTAAAGTTGAAGTGGACCGAGCCCATACTAAATCACTGCAAGATGCAGATACGTCTCACAGCAATGTCAAAAAGACACAAAGACCTTTTCGGCCGTACCATGAATTAGATGAGTCTCGAAAGGAGTCAGTTGTTCCTTTCATACTGTCCTATTAAAACAATTTCATTTGATCTAAAACAGATTTCAATGCAAGGATTTTTTTTCCCAAGTTGAATCTTATGTAAAAATGCAGTGTGAAGTAGGTCATCACATCGCAGAAAACGCAGTCTGTGGTACCCCATGCAAATTTTCTTAAACGGTCTTGCTCATTTTTATAATCCATCATAATATATAACAATGCACTTTCAAGTAAGATACAATAATAAAGCTTGCCGTAGAAATGCAGTCATTTACTGATATGGTTTCTTGTTTGATTAATTAAACTACGGTACTTAGGTCACTGTCTAGGGGAGGCGGGAAGAGAGGAGAGAATGGCGAGCTGAAGAGCTGACAGGAGAGAAACGAAGAGGAGGAAGATGAGAAATGAGAAAACATGGGAAGGAGGATGAGAGTGAAGAGGGGAGGGTAAGAGACGAGTAGGGTTTGAGAAAGTATATTGTGTGTGTGCGTGTGTGTGTGTGTGCGTGTGTGTGTGTACATGTGCGTGCAGAGCCGATATGAATAAAACATGCCTGAGGAGTATACGTGTATGAATTATGTATCCAGGTGCTGTATTAAACAATGCATTGCTCACTGTCATCTGGCAATATTTCCTAGTTTATTACAGCATGGTCCGCCCCAAGTGCTGCCAATCATGTTGTAGAGTCACTGATTGGTTGGTGTCGTCGGAGGGTATTACTCCCCCGGGGGGCAGGAATGGCTCATGTGTTGGAGGCAAGTGGAAAAAAAGCAAGTTAACGGGTGCGTTTCAGATCTAGTGCTGGAATAACTGTCGATAAGTGAGTTAATGTTGATTTTTGAGATCGTGCTAAAAAATGTAGTTTTACTTGTACTATACTACAGGCGTTTGAATTTCATTTTCTGGAATAAATGATCTAACAAAATCAGACAATAGACTGACATTCATTGTTGTGTGGCCACCTTGGACGCTGTGAGTTTGGCGTTTTGAACGGCTGTGGTGACACATTTTTGATTCCGAATCACAAATGCTGTCAACATATACATATATGGGATGAGTTCTTGTGTAGAATTTATTTACATATCACAAAAATGGAGTTTTGTTTAAAATAATGAAATACTCAGAAAGCAGCTCAGCAGGGCTATGAACTGTAACTAACTCATTTGTCCCAATTCATTTGACTTGAAGACTCCAGTAATAATGATATATTTAGAGAAAATCCCCCAAGGGTTATATTTGACCTAAAGATTAGGCTGCATGTTTTTAGAGTATTTAATCCTTTACAAGTCGAGTCAAAAAGCCCTTTGGCAGGCAAGCTGGCTGTTTGGGCCAAACTCAACAAGGTCTTATCTTTGACAACAGGGGACAGTGTGAATTTCCCTCAGAAGATTCTTCTCGCTGAGAGGAAATGCCCCTGAAACTGCATTTAGACCTAACTGTATATCAGAATATGGCTCAATCGTTATTGAAATGTGCTTGTTCTATTTTTTTTTTCTTCTTATTAAATTTATTTCTGATTTTTCCCTTTTTTCTCCCAATTTAGTAGCCAATTGATCCCTATTTTAATTCAAACACCCACCCTCGTATTGCATGCGTTCGCCAACTGCATCTCTCCGGCCGGCAGTCTCGAAGGAGACGCCTCCCCACTTTCGTGACAAGGCGAATCCAAGCCGAACCACTGTTTTTCCGACACACACAGAGACGCATTCACATGACGAACACAAGCCGACTCCGCCCCCCTCCCGAAGACAGCGTTGCCAATGATTGCTGCTTCATCGAGTCCGGCCATAGTCGGATCTGACGAGACCGGGGCGCGAACCCCACTCCCCAGTGGGCAACTGCATCGACACCAAGCCGATGCTTAGACCGCTACGCCACCGCGGACGTGCTTGTTCTATTTTATTTTTCTCATCGCAGGGGCAGATCTAGAGAAATATTCATGGGGTGGCAAGAGGTGGCATGGAGACTTTGAGGGGTGGCAGAAATATATATATATATGCTGATTTAATCGCAAACGATCACATATATCAATATTTGCTCAGAAAAGCCCCCAAACTGAGATATTTGAACTCAAAAACATTATTGTGGCACAATCAAAATATTGAATAGAAATATCTGAAGCTAGCATTAGAAAAAAAAAATTCTTTTACTAAATCTTTAGACATTTTTGGATGTTCCCAAACTAAAACTGATAAAAGGGTACCGACAAAACCAACAAAAATGAGAAACTAAAAGTTAAGGCCACCTTTAATGTCTCTGGTGCCCTGTCCAGGGTGTCTCCCAGCCTACCACCCAATGACTGCTGGAATAGGCTCCAGCATTCCCGTGACCCTGAGAGCGGGATAAGCGTTTCAGATAATGGATGGATAGATGGATGGACTATATAAAAAAGCTGACTTGCCTAACCCCAAAATTCTTTCTTTTGCACTGTTAGACCAGCAGGGGTCATCAAATTTATGCAAAGACTGCCGCAATAGGTCTGTTGAATCAGTAAATCTCTTTTGTATTTGTCAGGCAATTGTAGATATGTTATCCCTATCAGCTGTCAATCATAAGTCCAGTTTCAGTGCAATAGGCAAATTTATTTACAGGATTAAGCTGTTCCATTTTGCTTACATTCAGTTTCAACACCTTCTATAGCAGCAATAAATCAGAAAACTGGCTTCATCGTGTAAGTTTTTTGTGTAAACATAGAAATTTCAACTGAAATGAAGTGGATGGAAATGATAGGCCTGCTTTTAACATCCTAATTTTCATCAACAATGCAGTAAGATTCTTTGGACCATATCATAATGGCAAAAAAAAGAAATGTAACAAGGATGTACATTACACATATTCATGACTTTCCAGAAAAAGCCTTACATTAGTGAACGGAGCCAATGCAACATAAAGCTGACATGAATCTACAAGAACTGAAATGGCGATTAACATGTTGTTCTGCAAAACGCCTAACAAACTTATTTAGATCCAAAGCTTTGCTGCGTTTTGATTCAATGCTGAGTATAGCCAAACTTGACAATCTATTCCCTGTCATAGTAGATCGCAAATGACTCTTTATGACCCTGAGAGTTGAAAAACTCCGTTCACAAGCTGCACTGCTCACTGGTAACACTACCGCTATTTTGCACAACCTGAACAGCTCATAGAACACATCCTGGTATGGCTCCAAAAATTGTGCAAATTCCACCAGTGTGCTAGGACTCTCTTTTTCTGTTTTCTGTAGTCTATCTAACACTCTCCTTGTCTGATGAAGTTCATGTTTTAGATCTTCAGTATTTGACTCATAAGCATTGGCCAATAGGAGAACAGCCTCCTCTCTCAACAAACTACTGCTGGAAGGATTTAGCGCCTGGACACCTTTCATGATGCAGTTGGTATTTGAAAATCGTCTTTTTATTTCTCCAACCATGTTATCAATGACTGGGTAGGACACTTTGACACGAAATTTGTCTTTGTTATCAGGTACTACATGCTGTCCAAGCGAGCACTGAAGCAATGACACAATCTTGAAGCGTTCTTGTTGTCCCTGTAGACCTCATTTTGGTTGTGCTGGGTTGTAGAAATGTCACTTATCATACATGTGTCAAGTGTTTCAGTCCACAGTTCATCAAAAAGGCCTCACTTCGATAATGTAACAATGTCTCTGAGTGCTTCAATCAGCTCAACAGCCTTAGCATGGTCCACTGTTTTACACTGTTTTAAAATGGTTGGTAACGTCAGCTGCCCGCACCAAAACAAGACACACTCAGAAGCACCGGTGAATATTTGCCTTAGTTTTAGTCAGGTTTAATCCATCCCAGACACACTAGTTATTATTACCAAACAAAAAACGCTTCAACCAAACAACCCCACCACTATCCTTCTGCTGCTGGTCTGTAACGTAACGTTGTTACCGTACACACACAGTTAAGTTGGCAGTTGCTTAGTCGCAAACGTGGCTAATGGCTAACAGTTAGCTAGCAAACGTGGCTAAAAGAAACCGTGGCTCGTCTCGCAAGCAAATACTATATGTAGGCTTCGACACCACTAGCGTTGCACTTTTATGATTTCTGTAATTTCTTAATAGATCATGTACAGTAGTATTACCGTATGGTCTGCTGACCCTAACTGCCATCCTCGTTCCCCGCATCGTGGTCTGCAAGCAAAATGAGCAGCCTCTGCTGAGGGTAGGTAGTGTTGCTACTACTACTACTACTACTACTACTACTACTACTAGTTTCGGCTGCCCCCGTTAGGGGTCGCCACAGCGGATCATCCGTTTCCATTTCTTCCTGTCTTCTGCATCTTCCTCTGTCACACCAGCCACCGCCATGTCCTCCCTCACAACATCCATAAACCTCCTCTTTGGCCTTCTCTTTTCCTCTTCCCTGGCAGCTCCATATTCAGCATCCTTCTCCCAATATACTCAGCATCTCTCCTCCACACATGTCCAGGCCATGTCAATCTTGCCTCTCTTGCTTTGTCACCAAACCGTCCAATCTGAGCGGTCCCTCTAATATAATCATTCCTAATCCTGTCCTTCTTCATCACTCCCAGTGAAAATTTTAGCATCTTCAACTCTGCCACCTCCAGCTCCACCTCCTGTCTCTTCGTCAGTGCCACTTTCTCCAAACCATATAACATAACTGGTCTCACAACCATCTTGTAAACCTTCCCTTCAACTCTTGCTGGTACCCTTCTGTCGCACATCATTCCTGACACTCTTCTCCACCCAATCAATGTGCTGCAAAGTATTGAGAACCGTATTCTGGTCCTCATATGGCTCACAATTTTTGCGTACTCCTCATTGCGTTTCTTCGATAGGAGTTCTGCCAGTCGCTTATGGTACTTAGTAGCTTGAAGGCCCCATCCGCCAAACGTTCAGAACTGGGGTGGCAGCTGGGGTGGCAATGCAGTGGCAAGGCATTTTCTGCCACCCCGGTAGATTCGCCCGTCTGGTCGGGGCGTAGTCTCGCATAGCCAGACTTTTCTCCAGCGCGCCACACTTCGTTGCGCTCCACTCTTCGTTTTAGCGCTGTCCCAGCACACCTTTATCCCAGCGCTGGAGAAAGGTCTGGCTGAACCCACTATCATTCTGGTATAGGGGGGAAACCACTGGCTTCTTTGTATTTTTTAAACAAATAACAGTCATCTTAGGCAGCGCTAAACTCAGTCAGGATGCAACAACGGTGCCGTTACAAAATAGTGTCGGGGGGACTTGTCATTTTCAGCGTGTAGGCTGTTAGCTTGAAGGTTGTTGTTTCACGTAGCAACGGAGACTGAAAAAGGCGACACGCAGATGGCGGAAGGGTAGGAGAATTCCGACTAAATAGTTAACCAATGGCAGAGTTATGCAAACAGTGTACATCCGGTGAGTCACGGTTCGAATTAGGGGGGGGTCTGACCCCCTAATTAAGATTTGGATTCCCCCAAAAGAGGTTAAAACGGGGGGTCGAAACATTTAAATACTCCTCTTACCTGTAATCGTAAATATTACAATATATTTCCCATGTTCCTGGAAAAATCTTGTAATACGATTTCAGACCCCCCCCCCGAAGTGGATCATACCATTTCTTAACCTTTACGATGAGTCAACGTTTAGTCTGCCTGACGCATCGCTTCCTTCATTCCAGTGGCTCGCGTCCTCAAGGGGATTCCATGCTCGCGTGCGTCGCACAAGCCAGTGGAGGCGCTGTATGTTAATGTAAGGAGCTAGCTATCTAGATAGTTTAATACTTTACTTTCTTACCTTTCAGAGTTTCTGAATTAGACTGTCTACAGATAAACACTAACCTTAGCTAGTTTCTAACTGTTATCTTAAGCGACAGTTTAGCCTAGCTAACTAACGTTAGCAAGTTAAAGCTAACGTTTGCCTTACCTAACATTAGCTAGCTGATAGCGCACTCTTTCATTTCCTATCTTGGCGAAATAGCTAGCTAGCTGTGCCTATGGCTTGGAATTTCATTACCAATATAAAATATAATATATTATCTAATGTTAGCTAACACTGGCGCTCAGTCATGAGCAATGAGACAATGTAGGATTAGTTGTTACAGAGATACGTTTGACACCAATATGGAGTTTATTTCATTTTAATAGTCTTGTGTGGCTGTGGTGGTTTAGTTCAGTGGTTCTCAACCTTTCTGAGTCGCAACCCCCAAGAATAATTATGTTGGTGTTGTTCCCCCTCATAGCACTGGGACATTTACCTCGCAGCACTTCGATGCAAACCCATTGATTGCTCATAAACTGTCTGCCCGAGACTGTACAGGGATTACTGTAATATAACACATAAAAGCTACCAAACTCACACAGGAGGACCATTGCTTAGCCCACATACAGAACAGCTAATTAAATTTCGGCTTTAATTGGTGTTTTTAGATTTTTTTAAATAACAGCACCTTGTGCACACACACTGTGATTCTCACAAACACACTCAATAAAACCTATTAAGGCAAATTATGTCACTGTTACAGGCGATGTACAAACCATTCTCCTGTCCAAAATGTTATTTTATTTTTCCCACGGCGCCGCAGAACTGCTGCTGTGTGTCGCAAAATTGTGGTCACTCACTTCTGGATGCCAATTGTGGTCAGTCACACGTGAGCGTGTCCTACTAAATGTTAGTCTTTGGTGTATTAACTTTATACATAAACCTTGTTGTTCTGGACTGCACCTGCTATTAGTCTGCTGTTGTCCTCACTGTCCTTCGATTGCTGCAACTCGTGCGTCCTACACGTTTCTTTGTAACACTTTATTTGAAGGGATGTGCATAAGCCTAACATGACACCATCATAACCATGACATGATGCCTGCCATGAACAAGAAGGAGTCTATGAATGTTTATAATTGTTGTCATTAGGTGTCATTTGGTCAATTGTGTCATTTTTAATCAAATCAATTTTATTTGTATAGCCCAATATAACAAATTACAGTTTGCCTGAGTGGGCTTAACAGCAACACAACATCCTGTCCTTAGACCCTCTCATCGGATAAGGAACAACTCCCTAAAAAAAAAAAAACCTTTAACAGGGAGAAAAAATAGGAAGAAACGTCAGGGAGAGCAACAGAGGAGAGATCTCTCTCCCAAGACGGACAGCGTGCAATAGATGTTGTGTTTATGCAATTTACACAATACAACATCGAAAGAGGATAACAGAATTATAATTGACTTATAAAATTTATGAAGAATATGATGTGCAGGATGCCAAGCAGTGTCCAGACGCCAGCGGAACAGTCCAGGACCCAAGCCACGCGACCAGCATCATCATGTAAAAAAAAAAAAAAAACTAAAAAAAAACTTGAATGCAAAGTTGACATTGTTTGACATTTTTGTTTTCCAGCTACAGATGTGTGAAATATATTAAATCAAGAGGCTCAGTCCCACTCAGGTTGCTACAACAAAAACATCTCAAACAATGTCAACTTTGCATAAAAGATTGCATAATTGACTGAATAACCCTTAATGACAACAGTGATAAACATTCATGAAGAATCCTTCATGTTCATGACTGTCATGTCATTCTTATGCATACCCCATCAAATAAAGTGTGACCTCTCTTTGATATAGTCTTTGATATGTCAACTACCTACATAAACCTTGTTGTTCTGGACTGCACCTGCTATTAGTCTGCTGTTGTCCTTGCTGTCCTTCGATTTTCTCGACAACCACTCCTCCACGCACAATAGCGTCCAAGACTGCTGGATCCCAAGGTCCTCTTAAGAAGTTGACGCTTAAAATGTATCCCTATTATTTGCAAAGAAGCTGTTATTAATGATGGATGTCTTCAGGTGAATCATATGACAATAAATTGAATGCGTTTTTAAAGGTGACAATGATTTATGTTCAATTTCTGTAGCATTCAATACCTGCAATGTTTTTTCATGCTGTTCCCAATATGAAGAATGCTTATTATTATCTACTAAACATAAGGACGTTTAATACTGTATTGCTCTCTCAAAGAAGTGTTGTTGAAGTATACTGAGGGCCAGCGCACAGCACACCTGTCTTTTATACTGGGATGCACACCGAGAGACAGTACACCTACAGTGGCTTGCAAAAGTATTCATACCCCTTGAACTTTTCCACATTTTGTCACGTTACGACCACAAACATAAATATATTTTATTGGAATTTTACGTGAAAGACCAACACATAGTGGCACACAATTGTGAAGTACAAAGAAAATGATACATGATTTAAAAAAAATTTTACAAATAAAAAACTGAAAAGTGCGGCATGCAAAAGTATTCAGTCCCCTTTTCTCTGAGTGCAACCAATTGCCTTCAGAAGTTGCCTGATGATTGCTGAATGATCGAATGTTGACCTAATGACTAAATAGAGTCAACCTGTGTGTAATCTAATCTCAGTACAAATACAGCTGTTCTGTGACGGCCTCAGAGGTTTGTTAAGAGAATATTGGGGAGCAAACAGCATCATGAAGTCCAAGGAACACACCAGACAGGTCAGGGATAAAGTGGAGAAGTTTAAAGCAGGGTTAGGCTATAAAAAGATTTCCCAAGCTTTGAACATCTCACGGAGCACTGTTCAATCCATCGTCCGGAAATGGAAAGAGTATGGCACAACTGCAAACCTACCAAGACATGGCCGTCCACCTAAACTTACAGGCCGAACAAGGAGAGCACTGATCAGAGATGCAGCCAAGAGGCCCATGGTGACTCTGGACGAACTGCAGAGATCCACAGCTCAGCTGGGGGAATCTGTCCACAGGACAACTATTGGTCGTGCACTGCACAAATCTGGCCTTTATGGAAGAGTGGCAAGAAGAAAGCCATTGTTAAAAGAAAACCATAAGAAGTCCCGTTTGCAGTTTGCCAGAAGCCATGTGGGGGACACAGCAAACATGTTGAAGAAGGTGCTCTGGTCAGATGAGACCAAAATTGAACTTTTTGGCTTAAATGCAAAATGCTATGTGTGGCGGAAAACTAACACTGCACATCAGTCGGAACACACCATCATCCCCACTGTCAAACATGGTGGTGGCAGCATCGTGCTCTGGGGGTGCTTCTCTTCAGCAGGGACAGGGAAGATGGTCAGAGTTGATGGGAAGATGGATGGAGCCAAATACAGGGCAATCTTGGAAGAAAACCTGTCGGAGTCTGCAAAAGACTTGAGACTGGGGCGGAGGTTCACCTTCCAGCAGGACAACGACCCTAAACATAAAGCCAGGGCTACAATGGGCTGGTTTAAAACAAAACATATTCATGTGTTAGAATGGCCCAGTCAAAGTCCAGACCTAAATCCAATTGAGAATCTGTGGCAAGATCTGAAAACTGCCGTTCACAAACGCTCTCCATCTAATCTGACTGAGCTTGAGCTGTTTTGCAAAGAAGAATGGGCAAAAATTTCAGTCTCTAGATGTGCAAAGCTGGTAGAGACATACCCCAAAAGACTTGCAGCTGTAATTGCAGCAAAAAGGCAGTTCCACAAAGTGTTGACTCAGGGGGGCTGAATACTTTTGCACACCGCACTTTTCAGTTTTTTATTTGTAAAAAAAAATTTCAAATCATGTATAATTTTCTTTGCACTTCACAATTGTGTGCCACTTTGTGTTGGTCTTTCACATAAAATTCCAATAAAATATATTTATGTTTGTGGTCGAAACGTGACAAAATGTGGAAAAGTTCAAGGGGTATGAATACTTTTGCAAGCCACTGTATTTTTCGCATCAGGTGTGCTGTGGGTCTGAACGGTGTCATGCTTGTTTTCTCAACAACCGTCTGGCAACCCCTGGCAATTATCTCGTGACCCCTTTGGGGGTCTCGAACCCTAGATTGAGAACCAATGGTTTAGTTAGTCCTTTGCCTTTTTGATATTAGCTTTTATAGTAGGCATCCCCTTTGTTTTCACTCAGGAATACAGGAGTTTTAGCTGGCTGGGTAATTGAACAATATTAAAATCCATGTGTGCTGAAGGCTGATAAATTGTATTAATTCAAATGTATGACTACTTTATTGAACTCAAATTAGATTTAATTCACAGAGTCAACATAAGCAAAGGGAGAGGAGATATCCAGCAATTTTTTGTGCTTAAAAAAGAGTAAATTGAAACTTGTCAGAATTAGGCCTTAGAGATGATAATGCAGCCTGTATTGTCTGTGGTTGTCATGCAGGCTTGATACTGAGCAGGATAGTATGGGTGATGGTGAGTTTTACATTTATGTCCTGTTGTGTTAAGGAAGCAGAGGGAGGTCAAAATGGCAGTCAGGAGGAGGCCAAGAGGACAGTGAGCAGCCAAGACCTGATAGCAAAGAGGTGAGTTATAAAAGAGACTCCACTTAAAGATGTATGCCATCATACCAGATATTTAGGCAAATAGTACTTTCAGAAACTGATGGGATGCACAACAAACATACCCTACTGTTCTCAACTAATATACTAGGACTTTTAATAAAGTGTTGGCTATTGATAGTAAAGAAAATTCTGGTACAGCATTGTGTGGTTCTGTGAGCAGAAATGATGGGTCTACTGGCTTTTGTGTGTGTGTGTGGGGGGGGGGGTCTGACTTGCTGGCAGTTTTGCTCTAGAATACTTTGCTTGTGACCCCTGACTAAAAAGGTTCTTGTGTGTTATGTGCCCCATGAGCTGGTGTAATGGATTTGATTTATCATCATCTACAGACTGCAGACATCACGTTAAACAAGCAAGATACTGTGAGGATTGTAAGACTTCAGTTCACTGAAACACACGCCTGCACTGTACTGGGTTCCCTTAACACCCTGGAGAAAAAGTTGACCCCCACGGTTGTCGTGTAATTCGCCCCTCTGCGATGAGTCAGACAAGCCGTGACGTTTTAAACCAATGGCTTTGAGGTTAGTCTCAATTCACGAGGTGGGAGTTTTGCAAGGTCTACACATAAACTCCTATTCATATGCATTGCTTGACAGTCTAAAACGATACCAAGCATATGAAAATGAGTTCAGAACTACAAGATTAAAATGTAAAAAACATCCTTATTAAAAACAACCACCAGTTCAAAAGCACAATGGTCATACACGTAAAGTACAGCAGATTTAACAAACAACTTCTAACTGATATGTGCAATTAGATGCACAAAATGTCTCAGCTATGTCTGTATTTAACTGTGGCCGACAAGTGAGAGGTGTGGTTTGATGATATAATGTCGGCAAACCATTCTTCCTATTGCCAGTACCAATCTATAGCAATAAATGTCAGACATCGGCTGATTGCACATACATTTCTGATCCATTACTTTCACTCAACACTACACACACAAAAACGTTTCAGATTACTGAACAAAACGACTGAGGTATAAAACGTTTTTCTCTATTAGACTGCCGTAACATCCTTTTTAGTGTGAGTTAGCGCAGAAAATCAAGCGGCTGTGCTCGCACCTCTGAGGTTTTACTGGTGGATTGGATTTTATCATTGGTGTATTGTATTAGTATTGGACCCTGTTTTTTTTGTTGTTTTTTTTTTTACCCCCCCCCCTTTCTCCCCAATTGTATCCGGCCAATTACCCCACCCTTCCGAGCTGTCATTGTCACTGCTCCGCCCCCTCTGCTGATTCGAGGAGGGCTGCAGACTACCACATGCTTCCTCCAATACATGTGGAGTCGCCAGCCACTTCTTTTCACTTGACAGTGAAGGAGTTTCGCCAGGGGGACGTAGCATGTGGGAGGATCATGCTATTCCACCCAGTTCACCCTTCTCCCCGAACAGGCGCCCTGACTGACCAGAGGAGGCACTAGTGCAGCCACCAGGACACATACCCACATCTGGCTTCCCACCCGCAGACATGGCCAACTGTGCCTGCAGGGATGCCCGACCAAGCTGGAGGTAACACGGGGATTCAAACCGGGATCCCCATGTTGGTAGGCAACGGAATAGACCGCTATACTACCTGGACACCCCTATTGGACCCTATTTTAGCCTGGTGCTGGTCCAATAGGCTGTTTCTGGTATATTAATCCTAACCTCCTTCCTTAACACACAGGAGTGCAGATAGTACGAGTGAATGCAGAGGTGAAAGACAAGAGAGAAACAGGGATAGAGGAAAAAGAGAAGATTTAAAGTGAGAGAGATAAAGAGAGAGATAGGGATACGGGTGGGAACAAGGAAGAGGAGGAGCAGGAGGAGGCGGCTTTTTCACTCTGCACCTCCACATCGACCTCACTCACATACACAACCACACACACACACACATGCGCACACACACATGGAGTGCAAGCAGCAGATATTAATAACTCCCTATTAATATTCATCTGCAGCGGAGAGATGTGAGGCCAGAGTAACCCAGATATGAAGCATCACTCTACCTGTCTCTATTTGTCTCTACGAAAATCTACCATTCATTCTCTTCACTTATCTCCATTATCAGTCTCTCCTTTTCTTTACCATGTACATTTTAAGCGTTTAGCTGATGCTGTTATTACACTCGACTTACATGTTGTGCAGGCATGGCTTCAGTCCCATGATGGTCAACATGCCAACACTTCAAACCACAAACTTTAAGAAACAGAGCCACGGTACCCAGGCAACAAGCAATAGATATCAGTGAGCCCATAGCATGTTACTGTTCAATAGGAAAGTGTTGGGTCAGCTAACCTTGGCAAGGTCATACAATGGTTTACCTACAGGGTACGGTATAGTTATGAATTTATCAATATCGGTACCAATATCAATACCGGTTACCCAATACCCATTTATCTGAAATAGCTAAGAGGAAATTTTATTGATGGTGTGATCTCGTACTGAGCAGCTCCATTTTAGTCGATAATTCTCGATGTTTAATATCGATATGAGAAAAAACACGTTGATGTCCAGTGCTAAAAGCCAATATAAAGTCTTGAAGTTGGTTCAAATTTAGCCCGTGACTTGTGTTGAACATAGTTATGTCAACTTTTTCTCTTTCATTCTCTCTCTGTCTCCTTGCCCTGGTCGATATATAGCGAACATAATATTCCAACATTCAGGAAAGACCTCGTTGTTTATTGTTTGTACAGCGATGACTGTTAAGTTGTATTGTGTTTTCTTTTTACATCCAGTCTGAAGCGATGACCAGGTAGTTGCTAAATGCTGATGGATGCTGGCTTTGGCTGCTGATTCTGCCACTTTGGCAGTGAACCAAGCCAATATTTAGTTGTTCAGTCCTTCTCTTACTCAAGTCATTTCATAAACACACATATCAAAGATAAAATATGGAAAACCACTCAGAAATATTGTTGAATAACATTGTATTAGTAGTTCGGAGAGGTCCTATTCATGTCAACATGTTTCAGTATGCTCGAGACCCACAAGACGGTGTGCGAATTACCAAGGCAAATAGATTTTTCCAATACCAATTCTTTTTAGTTAAAAGTTGATCAAAGAAATTTTGTTGTTTGAAACAATGAAGAAAACGTTGAAGGTGCACACTCTGCATACCAGACAATTTTTATCTACAAGACACCTCCAAAATACATCACTTATTTTCTCTGGGAATGCACTGATTTCTTCCTTCGTGTTTTGGTGTTTTCTTGCTGGGTCTGAAAAGCTTGATGGGCATAGCAACAGTAACTAAGGGGGGCGGGACTTTGCAAAAGGTAAATTATTAGCTTGGTAGCTATCCTGCTAATGCTAGCTACCTTACGTGGACCAACATACACGTGTGAAGCAGTAACATGTGCGGTCGGACCGGCTTCCGAAGCAAAGAATAGAGAAACAGATGACAACACACACAGAGGGAGTGTGACTTCATTCTCTGCTCAGGATGCCATCATTACATAGCAAATAGTTGTTTGCTGCTATATTAATGTTCTAAATCTCATATAAAGCACCTTTAAACTCTGACGGTATTGCACATAACATAGCAACATAGCTAAATTTGTGTTTTTGTAGAGCTTTAGTGATTCTCTGAGTTATTTGGATACTGTATGAACTCTGAACAACAACGCAATATCATAGGTCATCATCTCTGGCTTCTGTTCTAAAACTCCCAGCTTCTTCTTCTTATATGCAAAACGACAAAATTGGTTTTGCTCCATCTATGAAAATGATAAAGGGGCAAAGGATACTGATAATGCCATAGTAAATATAAGACCTATTACAGGGGTCTGCCAACAGCTTAGAGGAAATGAGCTCGCCACTGTAATGTAATATTGTTCAAAATCCCAAAGTGGGTTGTCAAACTATGTCTGTTAATGATAAATGCTCTCCTGTCTCCCCGTAACTGTTAAGATGCCCGCGAGCGTTGAACATCATTTTCAGCTTCCCCAGCGAGCCAATTGAGACTGTGGTTGGTTTTCCGCAGTCAGGTGTTTATCCATGTAGCTCTTTCAATGCCATGCAGAAAGTCGCTTAATGTGAACATGCACACTAAGCAACATCTGTCCACTTCAGTTAGGCAGTAGAAAAGGTCTAACCCTGGGCCACTGTTGGCGTCGAACGATTCCCATCTGTTATTTTCTCCTCACATTTTTTGATCATGATCTCAAAGGATTTGGAGTCAGAGGACAGAGGATGTATCGACAGTGATTGTGGTTTCTTCCCAAATAACCTCTGTAGTAATTAGCTTTAAACCAATACTGTTTAATAGAGGATTTATGATACCTTATCAATAATTTAAGCATTAACAGATACATTCAAAATCATCGTAACTCCCATCTACCCTTATCAATCAATCTGTCAATCAATCAATGAAGTTTCATGTTATATAGCGCTTTTCTAACTGCAACGGCCACTCAAAGTACTTTACTTATAAAAAAAAAAGAATAATATATGAATAAAAGGTCTCTATGGGTAGTGATTGTTCTTATATTCTGTCGGGCCCTGTTGCGATAACACATCTGTGCTGCACTGCAAAGACAAAAAAAACAAAACAAAAACCATATAAAGTCTTAAGAGACACACACCTAATAGAAAGGAAAATAAGCAGGACACACCCCGCCACACATCAGTGATTGATATCCAAGCTAGATATTTTTCTATTAGTTGGTACAGTTACCAAAATTGAAACATCTTTTTTGTAACTTGTAGAACCTACCATCGCAACCATTTTGACTTAGAACTATTTTGTCTCTCTAATGTCCAGAGTATAAAATGTTACAGTTATTATTACTATGCTAAAAGGTTGCTATGATGCTAAAAGATGCGTTGAGAGGTATTATTACCTTCACTAATGGTCGCCTTTGCTGTCTGCATGTAGCCATCAAAGTTGTACATAAATCTGACCTACAATACTGTAGAAAACAGATCACATTCAAGTTCGACTTTACAACTTTATTGTCACGTGTATAAGAACACAATGAAATTCTTGTGGTCTGGCTCTCTCTGCCGTGATACAAGGGACACAAGGACACACCATCCCCCCCAAAAAGTAAATACTACAGAGCTTCATATCTATGTACACAGAATTCATACATTATATACACAATATGGAAAAGTACACAGTAGCACAACAATGTAAGGTGCATATGGGTGCATCAGCTGTTCAGCAACCTGACTGACTGTGGAAAGAAACTATTACTGAGACAGGCAGTGTGTGATTTGATGCTCCGGTAACGTTTTGTAGATGGAGCAGGGTGGCTGGTGTCTTTAATGATGTTCTGGGCTTTCCTTTTGCAGCGAGTGGTGTGACTATTACTGACGATGTGTCCAGATTGCACAACGTGGTGTATCAAAGAACCGGTAGTTCCAGTGCCAGTGATTTTTGCTGCTGTCTTAACACTCCTTTGAAGCAGTCCGCAATCCTGAGCAGTCAGGTTGCCGAACCACACTGTGATACAGCCTGTCAAGACCCTCTCGATGGTACTGCGAGTTCATAAGAAATGTGGTACTCATACATTCATTCATTACATACGTACATACATACTCATACATTCATTTTATAACGCAATAGTCACAGTTATTTAGAAGGCCATTAAAGGCAAAGCTCCCTCGGCTAATGAAATCAAGGCTAACAATATCATATCAGCATTTTTATTCTCTGGACAACATCTTCTGGCCTTATGAGAATACAGCGTCTGTTTGTCCTTGGAATAGAAATATGAATCTCTGATGATGTAACGCAAAAACAAATTGTTACTGCTGACAAGGCTTTAGAAACCTTCTTATCCAAAGAGCTGCTAATACTGGTATGTTTAATGGTAGGAGCATGGTGGGAAAGGTTACTAGACCACACCCTTTTTGATGGTGTGCACTGTATCACATTGGTTATACTTGGAAAATGGAAAAAGAAAATAGAGACTTTATCTTGTAAGACTGAATATGGGGCGCGGTGTACCAGATAACCTTTCAGCTCCAGCAGTGACCACACGGCACTCGGTTACCACCTAAAATCCACACTCATTTGTACAGAGTGGTTTGATTATTATTTTTTTAATCAGTAGATCTGAGTCAGGATGTCTAAATGAATCGACGTTTTGGGGTTTTTCGAGTTTTTGAGCTTCCAGTACATCTGGTCCAGGAGTACTCAACATTGTGTGTGCGATACACTGTATTCATTGGTTGGACGGCTCACATGTCTAATCTGGATTACGGTGGTATTTTATTCGAATATGATGCAATAATACAAAGCAATTGAAATAATAGACACCTTCCTGAGATATCAGAGGGAACTGGGGTGCGTCCGGGTGATTCACTGAGGTCATCAACACTGCGCTTCCAGCTGCTGTTCAGCCAGGGCTGCCAAAACACCAGAGGGCTCATATCCCTGTTAAATCAGCGTTAACTTTTCATCGTGACCTTCGCTCACAGAAAACCAAGAGGCCCTTAAGGCTTTTCCCGAGTAACAGTACGTCTCTTTTTCAACACCAACAAATATGACTAGCTATAAATCAGATGCTTATCTAATTGTGCAACAAATGAGCTCTAGGCCTTTTCAATTTTCTTTGATATTCATTCTCTACGTAAAAATTCCTTGTATTCCATTCTCCGCGCCTCCTTACACACACTTACTCAAAAATTCCCCATTTTGTCTCGTCTTTCAGTCTGAAAGAGGGAGACTGTGTGAACAGGAGTCAACTCTGACCATAGGGCACATGATTAAACCTCTTGCAAAACCAAGACATTATTTCCCCGGTTTGTTCTTTGACACAGTTGTCAAACTTATCCAAGGCTAGATAATGCATTACATTATTGAAGGGACATTTTTGAGCTTATTTACTATGTTTTCTACTTACACCGAGGCAAACGAACCTGTGGAAAGCTATTTTGAAGTCTGTACGTGTAGTTTGGAGGTATGTTGAACAGAGTTTAGCCTAGCTTAGCTCAACTGACCCTTCGTAAGTCCTGCCCCTGTTCGCTCTGTGTTCAAATTAATTAGATCATTTGAGATAATAATTATATATTGTGGTGATACACAAATGCTCCTTTAAGGCGGACATTCAGAGTGCTGACGTAGGCACTGCTTAGGGTTTCCGGGGTGGAGCCATGTTTGCAGCAGCCTAGCGGTTAGCTGGTTGCCACGAGAGATTGTGCTGTATCGGTGTCGTTTTGTGTGGTGAGTAAACAGAATTGACTCAACTCGATCTCTCCGTCTCCTCATTCCTGCACTCCCACATTGGTGACCCCGACATGATTCTACCCTCATTTGTGTATCACCACAATATTATGATTATATATTAATATATAGTTATTCATTCCATTATCAAAACTGCTTATCCTGCTTGCAGGGTCGCGGAGATGCTGGAGCCTATCCCAGCAGTCATTGGGCGGCAGGCGTGGAGACACCCTGGACAGGCCGCCAGGCCATCACGGCTATAAGATTATATATTATTATAAAAAAGCTCAAATATTATTATAAAAATCTCAAATTATTAATGTTATTTGAAAATGCTAGCTATGCAACTTGTTTGTTTTGTACAACATTTTGTTCAAACGTACAGCGACTTTTAGTAAGTTTATAGGTAGCTTTATCCCTTCCAATGCATCATGTACCCTACTGGTGAAGGGAAGTTGAAGTGGCCTGCATCTATTTCTCATTCGCTAGTTTTCTCAAAATAACATAACCATTTTTCCCCTTACATGGGGTAGAAATAACCTGAATTGTTGAAGTTACGCGTGTGGTAAAGTGGCCGCTTGCCAGCATCACTCATTAGTAGTCTCATAAACCAAGCAAACGCGTTATGTTCATGTGTAAAAAATATTGCCATTTAATCATTGGTTAGTATTTCCTCACATTTAGCGGATTTTATTGATTTGGCCTTTGAGTAAATAGCCGGAGACAGCTAACAGCTAAAAGAAATCTAAAATAACAACAAAAACTACAACCCTGTGTGGTATAAGTCAGTTTTTCTTTTATTCATTTCTGGCTGTCTGTCTCATATTTGTGTTTTTCATGTTTGCAAGTTATGCGTTGTGTTAGAAGCAGGCGTGGTGCTCATTTGGATGTGTAGAAGTCAGTGGTGTGTGATCTTAGAGCCTGTCTTTGCTGAAGTTGCCTCACTATCCTGTCTCTGTTTCTACCTCTAGCACTAACAAACAAGCAGAAGACCACAGATTTTGGCTTCAATTTGTTTTGTGGCTGTGCACCCCTCTCTCACGCTCCTACATCATCACTAATTGAAGAAATCAGGTTAGTGACACTACAGTTATTGTATGTCAAGACCCTTACCCATCCTCTATAGATTTACGTTTGGAGATGCAGTGCTTCCCCTATATATATATATATATATATATATATATATATATATATATATATATATATAGTCCCTGGAACTACTGATGGTATCATGGGGAGATGCTGTGACAAATTAGTTTTCAGAGGGTATTGTGCCCCACGGAAGCAGAAGTTATACCATCACCATTATTCTTACCTATTTTTTCTGTTATCTTCTGTTAATACCAGTGTTATCTTAATCACGGATCATCCAGTTTATTTAATATAGGAATTTCAAAATTCAGCTTAGTACTTGTGTGTGTGTGTGTGTGTGTAACATATGTATATATATATATATATATATATATATATATATATATAATAATTATTATAAAAATTGATATATATATATATATAGAGTGTTTTTTTTTCTTTCCCGAAACCGTCAATGGTGCTGTTATAAGTGCTCAACTAATGAGGAGCGGAATATCAATACAGATACAGGGGGGGGGGAGTTTTAATACATTGCATATATATATGTATATCTTTCTGTCTATATATATATATATATACATACAGTGATGGGTGATGGACTGGGATCAAAAAACGCATTTGTGACATATACTGGCCCGATGGCCCTATTTCCAAACCCCAGCGCCAACTTCAACTGCACCTTTAGCCAAGTAACACAAGGCCTCCTACTAGGACTGTCGAAGTATATTCAAAGTATATTCAGTTTTACCGTAGCATACGTATTAGTCAAACCGGGTTAGTGTTTCCCTTTTTGTTGTGCGCATCGTATGTCCACGAGCATATGACACCGGGCTGTATTCATACACATCAGAATAGCTTAAAATGTACAGTGTTTGGGGGCGTCCGGGTAGCATAGCAGTCTATTAATAGACTGTGATGTGCAAGACTGTGATGACCAGTTCGACCACTTTATAGAAGTTTGGTGAATGAGTGTCACAAGGATAAAGGCAAGAGGCTGCTAATACCTGACCGTGCCACAGTAGCTATGGCCACTCTACACAGTCGATACAGAGCATACGTTTGCGATCACGCCACCGGGACCATTTCACTTTGAACCAAGTTCATGGTTCACTTGGAGCAGACAATTTGAATGCTTCAGGACAGCTTCAGGTCTGAAAGAAAAAGATGGGGAATACCAGGTAAATCTCTGATTTACACTATGGGAGACAAGGCCGACGACATACTGAGTTCTCTGTCTCTGATGACAGCGCAGCAGAAGAATTATATTAAGAATTAGGGCTTTTGACAGACACTTTGTTGGAGTACATAATGCAAAAAATGCCAGGAAGAGAGAGACAGTGCAGAGCACTTTATTACTGATGTGCACAAAATGGCGGAACATTGCAATTATGGGGAATTATGTGAGGAAATGATCTGAGATAGGATTGTAGTCGGAATACATGATGCTGCATTGTCAGAGACTACGGTTAAACCCCATATTGGATCTAGCAACAGCAATTGCACAAGTGAGGCAAAATGAGGAAGTGAAAAGACAGCAACCTGTTTTACACTCAGCCAATTCATCTGCCCACATGGATGTTGTGGCATATCATAAATCCAGGGAAAAATAGCTACAGGCAGAAAACAACTCAAAATTTTGTTCAGACTCCACATCAGTCTTCCTCAGCCAAAGTCAAGCCCTGTAGAAAGTGTAGCAAGACTTGAAAACACTCATGGAGTGCCCAGCAAAGGATGTTGAATGCAGGAAATGCCACAAGAAGGGACATTTTGCTGTTGTATGCAGATCAGCTCAAACCCTTAATTCTGTAGAGACAGAGTCAGCTGTAGCATATTTGGGAACAGTGGCAGTGCAGAATCCCAGATAAGCTCCTTATGGAAAGAAACTCTGATTATAAATCGGGGGTCTCTTTGTTTCAATGTAGATACATGAAGAACAGATATGGTCCACTCACCCCCAAGCAGACCTTTGTTAGCCCTAATAACCAGCCACTGGAAACCATGGGAGAAGTAGATGCTGTGCTGCAGAGGGGAGACAATGATCGAAGAGGAAGTTCTTATTGTCAGGGGGACTAACCACAACATTGTTGGGCCTCCCTGCAATCATTAGGCTACAAATGATCCCCAGCTTCACAACATTGAGGATGCTGAGATATATATTTCCGCTCAAACTACCCAGAGGTGTTTACAGGGTTGGGCCAACTAAAAGGGGAATACAAAATCCAACTTAAAGATTCATTACAACCTTATGCCCTCTCCATCCCTCGATGTGTAGCTATTCCTCTAAGGAACAAAGTCAGAGAGGAGCTGGATCAGATGGAGGAGATGGGGGTTATTGCCCATGTTGAAGAATCAACAGAATGGTGTGCAGGTATGGGTCCTCGTGAGAAACCATCAGGAAAAATAAGCATCTGTGTAGACTTAACACATCTCAATAAGAGTGTGAAAAGAGAGCCACTCATCTTGCCTGCAGTGCATGAGACACTGGCAAGGTTGGAAGGAGCCACTGTCTTCACTAAACCTGACATGATGTCAGGCTTCTAGCAGGTGCCACTGCACAAAGACTATGCGGCTCACAACTTTCATCACTGCAAAAGGCAGGTATTACTTCAAAAGGCTGCCTTTTAGAATTGCATCAGCCCTAGAACACTTCCAGAAGAGGATCTCTCAGCTCATAGAGGGAATAGGAGTGCTCTGCCATGCTGATGATGACCTTGTGACAGGAAGAGACCATGAAGAACACGACACCAGGCTGATGCACAGAGTGCTGATGCAATTCAGAGAGGCGGTGCTTACTCTGGACAACAAATGCCAGTTTACCATGACAGAAATAAAGTTCTTCGAACATGTAATCAATGCACAAGGAGTCAGGGCAGATCCTGATAAAATCAAAGCAATCCTGGACATACCGGAACCAAAGGATGTGACCGATGTCCGTTGTTTTATGGACATGGTAAACTTTGTGGGAAAATTTTCCCCACGCTTACTCGAACCGACAAAGCCACTCAGAGATCTGCTGAGGAATGACTACAGCTGGATGTGGGACACAACACAAAGACAAGCATTCCTGGACACAAATTAAAGAACTTGGCTGAGAAACTGTGTTGTCTCACTATAGCCCAACACGAGAGACAGTTGTGTCAGCAGATGCTTCTTCCTATGGACTTGGTATATAGTCTTGACACAAAAACAGCCAAATGGATTATGGAGACCTGTTGTTTTCATGTCCAGGAGTCTAACTACAATGGAATCAAGATATGCGATAGCTCACCTGCCTGCAACAACGTCAAAACGGGAACTAATCAAGGATGCACAAAACAGTGACAGGGCATGCAGGCGCCTTAGACATCTCATAGATAAGGGGTGGCCTAATCACAGGGGAGATGTCCTCGAAATGTTACTCCTGTGTTGGCCAGACCATGCAGATTTGTGTGAGGGGGAAGGACTGCTCATGAAAGGAGAGAGACTGGTTATCCCAAACCACCTGATGTGCTGCAGAAACTTCACTAGGAACAACAAGGGATCAACAAATGCCTTGCTAGAGCAAGGGAGTATTTCTGATGGCCAGATATCACATCACAGATAAAACAAATGGTGGAATGATGTGAAATGTGTGCACAGGAAATGCCAACACCAATCGAACTGATCACGTCAGACCTACCGAGCAAGCCATGGCAGAGAGTGGGAGTGGACCTTTTCCAGTGGAAGAAAGGTGATAATCTGGTCTTGGTTGACTATTTCTCCAGGTATGTAGAGGTGTGCAACTTGCCTTTCAACAACACCTCAGCAAGACAGGTTATTGAGAGGTGCAAAGCTATTCTCACCAGGTTTGGATTCCCAAAGGTTCTTATCATGGATAATGGACCACGGTTCTCCTGCCATGAGTTTGCTCAGTTTGCAAAAGACGTTGACTTTACACATGTGACAAGCAGCCCCAGTTATTGCCGCGGCAATGAAGAAGCAGCAAGGGCTATCAAGACTATCAAGTCTCTTCTTGTAAAAGAGGGGGACTTCCACAAAGCTCCGCTGGTGTACCAGGCTACATCCTTAGCTCAAGGGAGCTCTCCAGGACAGCTAATGATGGGGAGGAGAATCCAAACCTCAGTCCCCATTTCATCAGGACAGCTACAACCACAGTGGCTGGATCTCAAGTCTTTCAGGGAGGAGGATGCAGCCCTGAAAACACTACAATAAGAGCCTTCAATCACCGACACCGCATGCAAACTCTGCCTCCTTGACCACCAGGACAGAAGGTATGGGTCTTGCCAACAAGAACATAAGGGACTGTAGTAGGTCCTGCACTCACAGCATGCTCTACCTGGAGGAAAACTTCAATGCAACCTGTCTTATCTGAGAGTAGTGCCTGTGCCTTCTGTATCCTTAACACAAAGGTCACCAAGTCAGGGCGAGTGTCTAAGCCTCCAGGTAGACTGGACATTTGAAAAAAAAGGAAAAAGCCAATGTAATAGACAAAATAAATCTGGTGTGACAGTTAGTAGTTGAGGGAAAAGTCATGTAAAGAGAAAGACTGTGTTTCAATAATTTCAACCAGAAGGCAATGCCCTGTTGTTATGGTTCTAGATGGGTAAGGTTCTTAGTTAAAACGGTAGTTATATAATGTGGCATGTTCTATTTTATTTGTCAAAGGGGTGTAACCTTTAGCTAAAAGGGGGCGATGTGATGGTAGGAGATGGCACAGGGTGTCGCTGTGGACGGTGAGTTCAAATGTTAGATGAAACAAGGTCAAGACGAAGTAGTATAAAATTTTGGGTATGGTCCTGGGTGTGTTGTCTGGATTTATGAGGAAAATAGGCCAATAATACACTTTTCCTCTGTTCTGCTCGAATTCACCATCATTTTTGTGCCGCTCGATCTCTCTAACGCACTACGCACACATGTGACGCACTGGGCTATTCCTTAAAGGAGCTACACTAGTCTTATTACAGTACCTTTCATGTAGATGTCCTATGTAGAATGAGGAGAGGGAGGATTCCGGGATTTGATGCACTAGTCGATGAGTCTTCCCGCCCCTTTTCTCCCCAAATTGTACCCGGCCAATTACCCCACTTATCTGAGCCATCCTGGTCGCTGCTCCATCCCCTCTGTCAATCCAGGGAGGGCTGCAGACTGCCACATGTTTCCTCCCATACATGTGGACTTGCCAGGCACTTCTTTTCACCTGACAGTGAGGCATTTCACCAGGGGGACGTAACGTGTGGGAGGATCATGCTATTCCCCCCAGTTCCCCCTCCCCCCTGAACAGGCGCCACAACTGACCAGAGGAGGCGCTGGTGCAGCGACCAGAACACGCACCCACATCCGGCTTCCCACCCGCAGACACGGCCAATTGTGTCTGTAGGAACGCCCGAACAAGCCGGAGGTAACACAGTGATTCGAACCGGTGAGCCCCGTGTAACGGAATAGACCGCTACAGTACCCGGACGCCAGATTACTTTTTGTTTTAATTCTATTTTTCCCCCCACTATAACAATTCATTCTGAGCGGCTCAATGGTCGGCTATGGCCCTTCTGGCATTTGCCCAAATTCCAGATGGCCAGTCCGTCACTGTATATGTATATTTTTTACCTAGTACAAAAATGTTTACGGAGTTGGTGAAATTTCAATTGTAGTGGAAGGGCTGATGCAAAACAACAACTGAAAGTAAGGTAAGGACGTTTAAATGCAAGCGTACCAAAGTCCCGTTTCAATCTTCGTTAAGAAATCGACAGGCAAAGAGAAGCAGACAGAGGGACACAAAACCAAACTGCAGCTCAACTCTTGTGTGTGTGTGGTTTGTGTGTGTGTGTGTGTGTGTGTGTGTGTGTGTGTGTCTGAGTCTGAGGCCTACAGACCGTGAAATGTTAGATATTAATATCTTGTTAATGCTGACAGGCAAAAAAAACAAACAAAAAAAAAACAGCCAGTTAGCTGCTCCCTACTAGCACTTGGACGGCCTGTTTTTCATCTGATCTAAAACATGTTCGTTGAGAGTCTTGGGAAATACGTTATTTTCAGCAGAGTCATAACAAAGATGGCACACTACAAATCAAACTACAATTAACCACCATTAAGATTCCTTTGTCAACAGGGTATTAAGAGAGCTGAGGTGGCGCCATTTTACTGCTGAGCCAATAAAACCCCTTATGGGATACAAGAGGTGCAGGCTTTGCGTCTGTGCGCGTGTGTGTGCGTGCGTGTGCGTATGTGTGTGTGAGGGATATCGCAAAGGAGAAGAGATACAGACCGAGGGAAGTGGTGGTCTGAGTTAAAACACACCAGGGAGCCATCAAATGAGGTGTGCACATGTACTGTGTATCTGTGAGGCTGCGTGTGTATGTGTAATTGTTGCTGCATCTTGTGCTACACAAGCATGCAAGTGCGTCGTGTGTGTTAGTAACTGCTGCACTGCATGTGTGTGTGTGTGTGTGATTAGACGACTAGACTACAAGGTAATAAAGCACTAATGAATGTGAATGAATAGTTTAGCCCGACAGTCTGGCTTTTAGGTTTATGACTCAGCCCCTCCCCACTCCTCATATCCTCCATCAGGAGATGAGGGGCCAGGGGAATAGAGGTAGAAACTATGCACCTCTTCAGTAAGAGCTGTGCGTCATATTGGATGACGCTACGCGGGACCACTGTTATGGGAAAATATGGACCGTTACAATGCAAAATGCACTCGTCAGGGTGTAACAGGTCACTTGTTTGACCAATCATTTTACTCCCCCCCATCCCCCCTTTTCTCCCCAATTGTACTTGGCTGATTACCCTATTTTCTTAGCTGTCCCGGTCGCTGCTCCACCCCCCTCTGCCAGGGAGGGCTGCAGACTACCACATGCCTCCTCCGATACATGTGGAGTCACCAGCCGCTTCTTTTCACCTGACAGTGAGGAGTTTCACCAGGGGGACGTAGTGCGTGGGAGGGTCACGCTATTCCCCCCAGTCCCCCCCCCCTGAACAGGCGCCCCAACCGACCAGAGGAGGCATTAGTGCAGTGACCAGGACACATACCCACGTCTGGCTTCCCACCAGCAGACACGGCCAGTTGTGTCTGTAGGGATACCCAACCAAGCCGGAGGTAACACGGGGATTCAAACCGGCGATCCCTGTGTTGGTAGGCAACAGAATAGAGCAGACGCCCCCAATCATTTTACTTTAACGAGTAATCTGACCTTTTAGAAAGGCTGAATGCTGAGCTCCCTGTAAAACCTGTGAAGATGGCGAGCAGCATATTAGAAACAAAACCTTAAACGTGAGAAATTAAATTCTTAATGGATTTGAATTCGTTTAGCAGTGACGAAGCCACACATTCATTAGACCCGATGAAGGGGCACTGGGGTAAGGACACTTAAACAAAAGATGTTTGAAGCAAAGTGTTCTGAATTCTCCTGCTGTTTTCACGTTGGATTTCATGTTGCTCAATTTCTGGGGCAGAAGTTGGGTCGAGCTACCTTATTGATACATCACACGCATCCTGTAAATACACTGTAATGCCCATGATGGATGTGCCCTGTCATGAAGCTTGACAGAGTTGGGACAGTAGAAATAGAGCAAGAACGCCGCACCTGAAATCCATTGGCATATATTGACGTAGACATGATTCATGACTGGAAAGTAGCGGGAATCTTGATGTTTTCATATCTATAAATAGTTTGCGAGTCTTAACTGGTATTGGTTTTACGACACGGCCCCTCCCTACCGCTTATACCCCCCATCGAGACATGAGGAGACTGGGCAACAGAAGAAAACAAAATCAAACACCCTTTTGATGAGAGTTTGGCTGCAAAGTGGATGGGCACTGTGTGTGTGTGGGGGGGGTGTGGTTATAAATACATTAGAAAGGACTGAAGTAGACCACATAGAGCACGCACTGTGATAGTCATGCACACACCCACAGACACAGACAAGCACACAACCCCCCCCCCATATATACTACACACATATATATATATACACTCCCAAACAGAAATACCAGGTGTGGGAAAAGGAGGTGCAGTACAAGTACTCAGATCCAAGGAAGTGACAGCGAGCGGGGAGAGGAGAAAAGAGAAGATGGGTGGGGGGGGGTGAGAAAGTGAGACAGATGTGATTGAAGGGTAGACAGAAGGCGAGAGGAGAGGGACAGAAAAATCGCAGAGAGAAGGCAGAGGAAAGATGGTGGTGGGGGAAGGAGCGAGGAGGACATATGTTGAGTGGGTGGACAAGCAGGGAAGGGGGTAAGACCGGCAAAAAGCCCTCACACATGCGGGCACACACACACACACGGCACACACGGTCTCAGCCATCTGCATTGCTCACCAGCGTACCAGTTGTCCGAGCCAATGAAACGTTCACCAGCCTCTTTCTCTCTCGTCTTCTCACTGAACTGTCTTATTGTCTCTGTTTTCTGTCTTCTCCTCTTTTCTCCATTCTCCTCTCCGTTTCCATCATCTCTCTCACCATCTCTAATCATTTCTATCTCTATGTTCCCCGCTATTTCTCTGTCCCTCTCTTTGGACATTATGAAGGAAATCATGAATAACGTTTGTCTGCCTGCATTGTTCATGTGTGTTTTTCACAAGTCTGCATGTGTACATCCACTACATCCAGTATGTACATTGTCTATTCATGTCTATCTGTGCGTGTGCATGTTTGTGTGTGTGTGTGTGTGTGTGTGTGTGTGTGTGTGTGTGTGTGTGTGTGTGTGTGTGTGTGTGTGTGTGTGTGTGTGTGTGTTTGTCCTTAGTGTGCCGGGACCTCTAAGGGCTACCATGAGCTAATGAGCTCCATTTAAATCCAGCCCCTCTGATCCTTCCTCTCGCCCAATTTCTTCGCCCCTAGGGCCTTTCATTGCTCTGGCCTGGAAACTGCAGCGTGGCGGCGGCCATTTTGGCTCATTAGGAACAAGCTGCTAAACCAACATGCACGTCTCCCTGAATCAGTATCAGGCTAATGGATGACTGGTGGGTGTGTGTTTGTGTTGTGTGTCAGAGAAAGAGCGGAAGAGAGGGAGAGAAATTGTTTTTACGCATGTGTGCGGCCATGTATTTAAATCAGTGTGCGACTGTGTGCATTAAAGCGAGCACATCTCAGACACAAGTCTTTGCATTTGTGTGTCTGATATGCAAATAAGTAGCTGTATACATTTAACTTCCTCTGTTTGATCTCTTGCTTCCTGGTTCACTTCCAGTATTTCAGTATCTGTCTTGCTTATTTATTCCTCTCCTTGTCACCAACTTTTCACCGCCCGACTCCCTTCTCGTTTTTCTTTACCTGTGTGAAAACACCCCACCGATGTTAATGTGGCAGTCATGGGCTGGCTCTCATAATTTTTATCAGATCGTTTTAATTCATGAGGACGTAATTATGTCAGCCAAACAACATCAACAGTCCCAGATACACAACACAAGCCTGTGTATATTTTAAACTAGACAGTCTAGACAGCTTCAGCCTAGACATGCTGACTAGCATAAAACCAGTTGAAAATGAAAGTTTTGTAGACATCTACGTCTCGACTTGTTCTATTAGCATCATGCATGCCCATCAGCCTGAGAGCTTCCTCGTGCATTTCTGTCTGTACACACACGCCCCAACATTGTTCATCCACTTGGCCAAGAGGGGGAAAAAAATCGTTGAAGCTACACAAAAAAGTCACCCAGGGCATCCAGGTAGCATACCAACATGGGAGTCACCAGTTAGAATCCCCTTGTTACCTCCAGCTTGGTCGGTCGTCCCTACAGACAAAACTGGCCGTGTCTGCAGGTGGGAAGCCGGATGTGGGTATGTGTCCTGATCGCTGCACTAGCACCTCCTCTGGTCGGTCAGGGCGCCTGTTCGGGGGGGGGGGGGGGTAGCGTGATCCTCCCATGCGCTACATCTTCCTGGTGAAACTCCTCACTGTCAGGTGAAAAGATGGCGGCTGGCGACTCCACATGTATCGGAGGAGGCATGTGGTAGTCTGCAGCCCTCCCCGGATCGGCAGAGGGGTCGGAGCAGCGACCGGGACGGGTAATCGGCCGGATGCAATTGGGGAGGGGGTCACCCAAGTAGCCTACTGTCATTTAAAAAGAATGTGTGTTCTTATGATTAATCTGTGCAAACAATCATTTATATGAACATAGGGAGTTACGAGTGACTTCTCTCATCCAGTTGGAAGCGGGCTGATATTCTCAGCATCCTTTACTATTTAAAGGAAGACGAAAAGAAATATGAAAACGACCGACGAGTCAGTAAATGTTTGGAAGAAAAGGACACTGACCACTTACCAAACATAGCAAAGTCTGCCTCTCTCTTTCACTCCTCTCTGTCTGTCTCTGCATTTCTGTGGCTGTTTCTCAAGAAAATGTGGGTGTCCTTGCATGTGTGTGTCATCACACACATGCAAGGACACTGTTTACTTTGGGGTGAACGGATCAGTTTGGCATGGACACAGTCGCTCCTTGGAGTATTTCACACACACACACACACACACACACACACACACACACACACACACACACACACACACACACACACATACGCGCGCACAGCTAAGGAGATTACAAAATATGCCCCACCTGTACTCTTGTGTGTCAGTTATGTTTTTATTATTCATGGGTCAAAATTTCCCCAGAAAAAAAAAACAAGAAAATTAGTCACTTGTGTGTGTGTGTGTGTGTGTGTGCGTGTGCGTGCGTGCGTGCATGTGTGTGCATGTGCATGCTTGTGTGGTGAAGGGGCAGGGAGGTCCATTGTTTCAATAAACAAACAAAAGACCTCTCATTTACCGCTCTTATACAAGCCTTGACTGTAAAAGACACACACACACACACACACACACACACACACACACACACACACACACGAGACAATCATACCTTATGACTGCCAGTGTCTCTGAGTCATGAAGCTATTAGATAGCTGGCTTTGGGACAGACGTCTTTGTAACCCGTCTTTCTCTGTCTCTCCTTCTACATTCCTCCCTGCATAACCAAAGACTTCCACTGTAAACATTTAGACTGGAGTGCCATCAGCAAAACCATCGCACACACGCCCGCTTCACTCACACTCTGGTCCACTCTGTATGTGTGTGAGTGTACTTTTCGATTTTAGCCACCACATCTCTCTCCTGTTGTCTTGCTCTGGCCTTTCTTTCCTCGTCTTTGCGTCTTTCTGCGTGTCTTTCTGTCTTGTTTTCGTTCTTTCGGTCTCTCTCTCTCTCCTTCCTTCTTTCTCGCTCTATTTGTTACAAATTGTCCTGAGTTAATAGTGAGAAATTTGATATAACGCTCTACACACACACACACACACACACACACACACACACACACACACACACACACACACACACGTGTACACAAACCCACGCACACATGTGCACACGTGTACACCCACACCCACACACACACACACACACACATGCTGAAACATTTCATAGGAGTGAATCGTAATGGAATGACCAGCCATTGCAGGGGAATTTGATGCTTCCATTTGGAAAAATCTTTAATAGGAATATTGGGAAACCATGTGGTATTCTGTGCCGAATATTTCCCAGACATCGAGGGGAGAGAGATTAGCAAAACCACTGACTGCTCTGCATACACACGCATTGGTTTGAGGCAGAGAGGAGCGCACGGGAGGGCGATGGAGGAAAACAAGTAGAAATACAGTCGGTGCCCTTAATGAGGCAGCAAAGAAGCGACACAGCTGAACACAATAGAACACGATAGTTCAATGCAAAATCAAAGCAGATAGAGAAATCACACAACGTTCAGCTCATCCAGCAGCCTAGCCTGAGACTATTTGTCTTTCTTTGAAAGCATAGTGACCTGTCTATTCCAGACAACATAGTTCCACTATGGAATACACATTTTTGCAGTTTTACATCTTTGCATCCAGTATTTGTAATGTTACGCTTTAGCACACCGTATATGTTTAGTGAATAGTATAAGGGAGTTTACTATAGTAGAGAAAAACAACAAAACATGGCAGCGCGTCAAAACCCGTTGTCCACTATTAGCCTTACACAGTATTGCATAGCCACAACATGACGCCTTGTCTTGTGACTAGTTGGATGTGTGAGACGTTCTTGATCTCCACAATCACACTCATTGCAATGCAGCGTATGACTGGTTTACCATCCAACTTAAATTCGCAACACGTGGCTGTCTGAGTAGCGTAGTGGTCTATTCTGTTGCCTACCAACATGGGGATCGCCGGGTCGAATCCCCATGTTACCTCTGGCTTGTTCGGGCATCCCTACAGAAACAATTGGCCATGTCTGTGGGTGGGAAGCCGGATGTGGGTATGTGTCCTAGCTGCTGCACTAGTGCCTCCTTTGGTCAGGTCAAGTCAAGTCAATTTTATTTGTATAGCCCAATAAGAGAAGAGAAAAAAGTCCAGAGTGCCTGTTCGGGGGGGGGGGGGTAGTGTAATTCTCTCATGCGCTACGTCCCCCTGGTGAAACTCCTCACTGTCAGGTGAAAAGAAGCAGCTGGCGACCCCACATGTCTGCAGCCCTCTCCGGATCAGCAGAGGGGGTGGAGCAGCGACTGGGGATGGCTCAGAAGAGAGGGGTAATTGGCCAAGTACAATTGAGGAGAAAAAACGAAAAGGGGGGGGGGATTCACAACACGTGTCAGTTGCGGTATCACATGTATTAATATTTTCATCATATCAATATTTTTTAAGCACAAAAAATAGGGATGGGTATTGGCAAGTACCTCACGATATGATACACATCACGATACAGGTCATGATACGATACATATCGCGATACATGGGTCATGATATGATACATAGTGTCATTATACACGGGTCATGGTACGATACGTACCATGATACATGGGTCACGATACGTATAATGATACAACTGTCGCGATTCGATGTGTATGGTGGTACATGGTCACGATATGATACATTCACTATACAATGCAATATGATACATATTGTGAAACATTGCAGTAGTCAACATAATTTACTGAAAATGTAAAAATATAGCTGAAAATGCAACTTTCTGTGCACCACCTGGGTAGTTTAATATTTACATCGCATTATAGTTCGATAACTCGGTGGACAAACCAAGTCAAAATTATTTAATTCAAAGTTTCCATTCCGATTTATTAGAGCGGTGTTTGCATTGCACTGTGCACACTGTGTCACTGAACACACTGGACTGAAATCCATTCACAACATGAATTAATTTGTTTATGTATTGATACAAGGGGCTGGAAAATCGATAAGGTATTGTGAAAAAATATTGCAATACTGAGAGCTGTGTCAATTTTTTTTTTCGCAGCCCTACTCCAAAACCTGTCCTGGGCTGCTCACTAGATATCGAACAAACAGGGAGGAAGCTTCTGTTCATCTCCTTGTTCCGATGATGTTCAGATGATCAATAATCAGAATGAGATGTTGGCGTCCCTTATGGCAGTATGTAAGTTGAGAGGGAGACAGAGTGAGGTGGACAGAGTTGAAACAGCGTGGTGAAGCTCTGGTGGGATCTTCTCATTATGTTTCACCTTTCACTTCCCATCCCCCATAAACCCTTTCATTTATGCCAGTGATCAAAAGGTAAGAAAAGCATTAAAGTGCGGCCATTCACCTCGCTTATAAAAGTGTGTGTGTGTGTGTGTGTGTGTGTGTGTGTGTGTGCTGAAATAGGTCAGTGAAGGGCAAGTAATGGGTAATGAAGTGAAACAGAGGTTGGGAGGAAAGGCTGTGTTGGAAGTGTGTGTGTGCGTGTGTGTGTTTATGTGTATGGGGAGGTTGAGGTAGCAAAAGGCAGGGGTAGGTGTTCGGTGGAGGGCTGTGTGGGGATAATGAGCTTCGCCCCTGCTCTCTGACTTCATGGTAGCTGCCCCAATTAATGCAACACTGCAAATGGCTACACTAAAACAGTCACCTCTCCCCTCTCCTCCTCCATCAGCCACTCCTAGGATCACTGACCTCCATCAGTTATGACTGCTGGGACAGTGGTACCACAGGGCCTCTAATTGGAAGTGACCCCACCAGAGTCAGTACACAATACACACCATAAAGCAGTGGTGTTCAATCAGGTCCTCGGAGAGCCGCAGTACTGCTGGTTTTCTATTCTGCCAGGTCGCTAATTACATTCACCTGTTGTATCAGTTTTATTCCAGCCATCTAATTTTTTTTTTTTTGGTCAGATTTCACCTTCTTTTTTTTTCCATCATTTTTCAAACAACCAACAACATAATACAAAAAAAAACCCCACACATAATAGATATACACTTGGATGATATAACATACTGTATTTCTATTACCTTCCTAAGGATAGCATGGGAAAAGTATATGTACATATCATATGCATACCCATATACTGACATATACATACACTTGCACCCATGCATACATTATCATCTTGTATACTCTATATGTATGGTGAACATTGTAAGAAATACACATAATGGCAAATATATAACAAGGATGCACAGGGATACACAAATTTAAAATGCACAAAGGAACAAATACAGATACCAGTTCATTATTTTTGTATCTTGAGTTGTTTAATAAAACTGTCCCATCTATTGATTATAGCTTTACTCTTACTCTGTCTTTTTGCAGGCATTATTTCATGAGCTGTAGTCTTTATTGAAGAATTGAGCCACTTCTTAAAGGAAGGCCTTTCAGAGCTCTTCCAGTATTTGAGGGCTAATCTGAGCATTGAAACAATTCCCATGCATACAATTTTAAATTCTACATTGTTCAACCCTTCTGTCTGTGATCTGTCACATAGAGAGAGAGAGAGAGAGAGAGAGAGAGAGAGAGAGAGAGAGAGAGAGAGAGAGAGAGAGAGAGAGAGAGAGAGAGAGACCTGCGCTACAGTGGCTGTATGACAAGACAGTCCCACAGCATATGAAGGAGGGAGCTTTGTGCCCCTGCACACCTCCAGCACATCCTATCCTGGCTCAGCCCCATCTGGTGTAGTTTGATGGGTGTGTAGGTGTGTATATTCCCCCCATTATTTGATACACTATGTGACCATGTCTCCTTATCTCTTTCACGTTTCAAGACATTTTGCCATGGAATTCTCAAACTGTCAAAAATAACACTATTCAGTTTGCATAACATTTTACAACATACTGAAGCTGTTTGCTTGATATTAGGGTTGGGAAAGAGCTCCTCAATCACATTTGTTCCCTTGTGCATCTCAACGCCATACACTTTGGTTACGCAGCTTTTGATTTGCATGTATCTCCAAACATCCTTACAATTCAAATTATACTGAGCACACATCTCACTCATCAAATGAAAGATATAATTCATACTTGTGAAGATCTCCCTAAAGTATGCACCCCCCTCTTATACCCTTTTTTTCTCAATAAATAGATTTCTTTCCCATACAAATCTCAGGATTATTCCATACAGACTCATATCTCTGCATAAAGGGAGATTCCCTCATCATTTTGTGTGCCATATGCCATACCTTCCTGGAGTGGTCGAAAATAGGATTGAGGTCCTGCACACTTGAATTTTTATCCAATTTTTGAGATAAGATCTGCAATGATTTAAATAATGATGTCATATTCATTTCTAGTTGCACCCATTTTGCCTTTTCTCCCTCCAGCTTCCCATGTTTAGTCAATTTTGACAGTTCAAATGCTTTTTCATATTTGGGAGTCCTGGCCCCTCCATTTCTTTTGGGGTCTGAGTCTTTGTAAAACAGATTCAAGGCCTTTCTCCTCCCCAAAAAAAAAAATCTTTAATAGGAACATCATATTGATTAAAAATCATGTTTGGGAAGTTCATCAGGAGCATCATAGACATGTAGTTAAATTTCAGAATAACCATCATTAGCATTGATTTCCCCCATAAGCTTAATTTTGATAATTTCCATTTTTCTAAATGTTGCTTTATCTTCTGTAAAACTGGTAATACATTCAGAGTTACAATTGCGTCCCAAGTCTGGCGTAAGTGATATGTCAAGGTATTTCTTATCAGTTTGGACACATTTAAAATTGAAAGAGGTAACCATATCTGATGTACGTCATGCAGCTATAGGCATTGCTTCTGATTTATGCCAAATGACCCTGTATCCTGATACCTTAAGAGAACTTTTGTACTGTTTCCATGAGAGAAGGAATTGAGGAAACGGTCCTTTAGCAGTAACAGAATATCATCGGCATATAAGGAGGAAAAAAAATCATGTGCTTCTGAATCCCTCCCTCTACTCATTTTAGTTCTGCATTTTGGAATGGATATATATATAGCTAATGGTTCTAAGGCTAAAAGAAATAATAGAGGTGAAATAGGACATTCCTGTTTGATGGACCTTGATGATGTAAAAAAAAAAAGAAGGGGAAATCCTTCCATTATTTTGAATATTGACCTTTGGGCCACTGTGCGGGACATCGATTCACTTCCAAAATTCTGGTCCAAACCCAAATTACCAACAACAATCAACAGATATATCCATTCTACCCTGTCAAAGGCCTTCTCTGCGTCCAGAGAAAGTGCATTGACAGGGCATGATGCTGACCTATTGAGCGAAATAAGATACAGAAGGAGCTAAATAATATCGGTGTAGCTCCTATTCCTCATAAAACCCACTTGGTCATTATGAATAATACTTGGGAGAACTCTCTAATCTGACGGCTATCTAGCTGTCTAATCTGATAAGCAGTGTACAAATTGTTAATTCATTCTACATACTTACAGTATGTAGTGAATACTTAATACTGTTGGGGCATACTGTTCATTAAGTAGTAGTACATGTGTTAACTCGGTGGACTCACAGCCATGCTGAAGTGACCCTTCGTAACACCAGAGGAAGAACTCTGTCACTTTTGCTTCAGCCTATTCAATTTAGCCTTAGCTCCTTATAGTTTATGCTTAGAACATATTTTGTCACGATTTGTTAAAAGCACTTTTGAATTAGCTGACATTGCTTTGGATGGTTTTCCCTGAACACACAAAGAATTATGGGACGGTTTTGATCATTTAGTGATCATTACTACCATATGATTAAAATACTAAATCTGTAGACAAACGTCAAGCATGGTTAAATGTGCCTGCTATTCGTATGTATAGTATGAAGACATTCACACACAGCTGGAGTTTTTAGACTTGATATGAAGGTGAATGTAATTACCTGGCAGAATAGAAAAACAGCACTGATGGAACCTGAGGACCAAATTTTAAAACCACTGTTAGACTACCCATACAATACAATATACGTTCACACAATCAGAAATATGAATGTAAGCCAAACAGGGACTGATTTTTTTCTTGTCAGTAACCGGCCATACAATTTTCACTTTCAAGTGATTCAACAAATTCAATGCTAATTCAGCACTTTCCAAACAAGTTCTCTGCAAATTGTGAGCACTTTATAGGTTTAACAGACAATATGAGACGGCTGTAATTTATCTGTATTCAAGTTGCACGGCATACCGTTTTGTTGAAACTTTGGATGGGAGTGTAGTTATTCATCATGAAGAAGTACAACATACCTTAAAATGGATTTCACTCAATTATATATAATATATACATTATAATACTTGATCTATAATATCTATATCCATGTTTATATCTAAATTCAACTTTGTCTTGCAGTGAACCATACACTTTGCAACCGTTAACATAATTCAATAACATTCGACGTAAGAAATCTTTATAGCTTTCCTATGCGTTAATATTTTTTATGACTTTTTTAAAATTCTAATTGCAGTGGCTGGACCTCTTGTAAGATCACACGTAACGTGGCATTTACAAGCTGGAAACAATTACTCGTGTTCTCAATTATCAGTTAATTTGTTTTGCCTTCAAAACATCGTTTCACCAAAGTAGACTGTACAGGCTGTGGCAGAAGGTGGAAAACAGAGAAACTGATAGAGCAAGAGAGGAACAAGGCAGAAGAGAGAGAACTGGATAGAGAGACAGTCAGAGCAGGTAAATGAAAGACGGAGAGAGAGAGACAGAGAGAGACTAAGTTTAGCTCTCCCCCTGAGGACTCCACTCAGGTTCCTCTCATCTTTTCATTCTGCTCCTCTTGGCCCTTCCTTCCTCACCCCCTCCTTTTTTCAATCCATCACAAAATAATTAACTCGCTATAAGTGAAATTAATTCCACTAATTGGTTTAAAAGGTATTTTTGGACGACGACGGAGAAGCGGCCGAGGTAGTGAGGGCGACCTGTTCAGTCACATTGCAGCAGGCAGGATGTGACCTCGCCAGACAGGAAGTGAAGTCAGAATGGATGGAGAGAACAGATAGATGATGAATGCAGACAATAGCATTCTCTCTCTTCTTTTGATTGCTTTCATCACACTTACTCTTTCTCCCTTTTTCCAAGTATCTTCTCTCTCTACCTATTCTGTCGTTTTCCCCACTTTGTCTCTCTCTCTCTCGCCCCTCCCCACCGCCTGTCTCTTACTCAGGTCTCTCTAACTTTTGTTTTCACTATCCTGCTTTTCCTTTCAGATATCCCACTTCTGTCCATTAATGTACCATGCCCTAGTTTTTTTTGTTTGTTTTTTTTTTACATTGCAATACCTTAAGCTGTTTTATGCATATGTGCGTGTTTGGCTGTTAGGTGTTCTTTTCCAGCCCAACGCATATCTTCTTCAAGTATTCAAGGTCTTATGAAAAAGAGAGAGCGAGAGAGAATAGGTAGGTAGATGGAGGGAGACAGAGCCCTTGATTTAATGAGAAAATTAAAAGAAAGACATGGAAGGAGAGCTTTTCCACTGCTAAAATGTAATTGAAACAGACTGAAATGGGATCTTTTTCTGTTTCAAATAGATATTTTCATCTCGTCGTTCCTCTCATGTCACGCCATTACTGCATCGAAGACATAAAATGAACATGAAGACAGCTGACATCTGAAAATAGACCAATAAAGCAGTTGAGTGGGGGGAGGGGGAGAATGACACGTCTGTGAAAGTAGATAGTCCAATTTCCTCCCCAAAAAGTCTTTATTTAGAGGGCATCAATTGTGTCGACCTCAGGGTGTTTCAGATAACCAATATGGCTTTTTCAGCGGTGGATGTGCCTGTTGTGTTGTCAAGTATCTCTGTGTGCGTGCGTGGTTGTGTGTGTAGTTGTGTGGATCCGTGTGTTTATGTTTATATCTAAGACCCATATTCCTAAAAAGACACGGCAGCAGGCTCCGAGGTGTGACTGCGCCTTGCTAAATGAATGAGAGACAGGGTGCTGCTGAACAAAAGGCGTGCATGCTCAGCAAACCCTACCTGGATGAGTAAAGGACAGAGGAAAAAAAGGAAGAAAGAGGCTAGGTTTTCTATAAACTAGCTTCACTGGCTCAAGGGTTTGGCCTTTCATCAACCTCTTCTCAGCTGCCAAAGTAGATTTTGCATATAAAGATCTTTTTTTTTTTTTTACGAAGAGATGGGAGAGTTAGGCTGGGTGTTAGGGCCGACTTTTTAACCTGCATATGACTCGCAAACACTTATCCACTGTTCCTTTAGATTGTAAAAAAATGCAATATGCATCAATTTGGAATATTTTGCTTAGTGACAGATTTTAAGGTTTTCAAGAAGGTTGAATCAGTTCATCTGGATACAGTGTTATGGACGGATAGGTTTCATCACTCAGCTAAGTGACCTCTTCAGTCTAAACTGACTGCAGGTATCCCCCACCCCCCTTATAAACAATACAATTGCATAAGGACCGAAACCAACAACCAGTTTCATATGCAAATATGAGTGTGACCATTAAATAGAGTTTCAATGGCCATGTGTACTATTTACAGAGGATTTGGAAATGTTTGCAATCACAGCATTGTAAGATGGTGACAGGGTGGGGATACCTGCAGTCAGTTTAGACTGAAGAGGTCACTTAGCTGAGTGATGAAACATATCTGTCAATAAACGTTGTATCCAGGTGAAGTGATTCAACCTTCTTTGATTTTCTTACCCGGGTTATTGAGCATGCATCAAGATAGATTTTAAGGTTGTGGATTAGGTAAGCGGCCTGTATCTGGTGTAACCACGGTTTACCTCATGCGGCATGGCACACTTTCTTACATAGGGCCGATTAGTTCGGTCATTTTGCTACACTGAAAGTTGTCCATGTCCACAGTGGATGTGTGAAGAGCCATCCATTTTCCGAACAGCTTATCCTGCTCTCAGGGTTGCGGGGATGCTGGAGCCTATCCCAGCAGTCATTGGGCGGCAGGCGGGGAGACACCCTGGACAGGCCGCCAGACTATCACACAGGGCCGTCACACACACACACACACACACACACACACACACACACACACACACACACACACACACACACACACACACACACACACACACACACACACACACACACACACACATTCATACCTAGGGACAATTTTAGTTTGGCCGATTCACCTGACCTACATGTCTTTGGACTGTGGGAGGAAACCGGAGCCCCTGGAGGAAACCCATGCAGACACAGGGAGAACATGCAAACTCCACACAGGATGACCCGGGACGACCCCCAAGGTTGGACTACCCCGGGGCTCGAACCCAGAACCTTCTTGCTGTGAGGCGCCCGCGCTAACCACTGTGCCACCCAGGATATGTGAAGTTGCTGAATATAAATAATTGAATGGATTTTTTTGATGATTAAAATACACTGCACTGTGGCCCTTACACGGTTTTAAAATCACCCCTGATAAAAACAGTAAAGCCTGAGAGCTTATTTCCATTGTGGTGTTGATGGACACTGGGACTTACTGTTGGACACGCCTATCTGCATCATCCCAACAAACACGGCGTATGGGGAAAGTGTGTGAATAGTATACAAGTCATTGAAGAACCGGAATTTTTTCTCTCCCCTTTTTCTCCCCAATTGTACTTGGCCAATTACGCCAGTCTCTGAGCCGTCCCGGTCGCTGCTGCACCCCCTCTGCCGATCCGGGGAGGGCTGCAGACTACCGAATGCCTCTTCCGATACATGTGGAGTCACTGGCCGCTTCTTTTCACCTGACAGTGAGGAGTTTTGCCAGGGGAATGTAGCACGTGGGAGGATCACGCTATTCCCCCCAGTTCCCCCTCCCGCCTGAACAGGCACCCCGACTGACCAGAGGAGGCACTAGTGCAGCGACCAGGACACATACCCACAGCTGGCTCCCCACCTGCAGACACAGCCAATTGTGTGTAGGGGCGCCCGACCAAGCCGGCGGTAACACGGGGATTCGAACCGACGAGCCCCGTGTTGGTAGGCAACAGAAAAGACTGCTATGCTACCCGGATGCCCCAAGAACCAGAATATTTTCAGCTTCCAGGGATCATATTTAATTCTTTGCATTGCATTATCAGGCGTTATTCAGATAAAACATAAAGGGTGGGATAGATGACGGGCAAGACTAATGGGCCTCAGGATCTTGACATGGTATCTTGTATGAGTGAATTCGAACCCCCACCTGTGTTTGTTGTCTGTGTCTTAGGCCTGCCTAAAGCATTACTCCACTGCCAACGGAGGGCACTTTGTTCACAGTGCTGACACCCTCCAAGCACTCACCATAGTAAAATGATACCGTGCACACTGTCTGCCATCTAATCGGCACAGACAAAACCAGGATTTCATCTGTGGCGAGAACACTTCTCCAGCGAGCTAATGCCCATCGAAGATGAGTGTTATTCCCACTTGAGTCGGTTACGTTGCCAAATCAGAGCAAGACCGTGGCGAGGGAGGGAAGCGTGCATAAATCGCTTCCCTGAAACTGGTTGCTGACATTTTGTGCAGAATTTCTTCAGGGGAGAGGGAGCTGTATTCATCGATTACTGGGCTGGTCTAGTTACACGTGGCCTGCAATTGTGAAGCCACCTGTACGCCACTGCCAAATTCCCTGAAACGATAATGGAGGCGGTTAGAATAATGAACATTCAGTTTTCTGGCAACGGCTCTGGTGGACATACCGACATGCCAACAACACACTCCCTCAAGACACGAGACATCTGTGGCATTGGGTTGTGCGACAATAGTGCATATTTCAGAGTAGCCTTCATTGCCTCCTGAGCACAAATCGCTCTCGTGTAATGATTGCACTGTTCAAGCATCTTGATATGCAACACCTGTCGGGAGGACAGATGTTCTCAGAAGAAACGAACATATTTATGCACAAAATTGGTTCGAGATTAGCATTTCATGGCACACTTCTGAGTTTGTTTTTTTCTTTTCTAGTTCTGCTCGATAAAAAGTGGACCAACATTTCACAAGGTGCATTTCCTGTAGTGTTTCTTTCGGTCATTACATTTTCTTGCATTCGACAATAAAGTGTTATTTAAGAATTCAAAATGTACCCGGCAGCTCTGTTGCCCAGGTGCAGAGGTGCACCAAGTATTTCCAACATCATCCAAGCCTATCTTTCTGTTTTATTTATGAATATCTCCTCTTTTTCTCCGTCGCTCCCTCCCTACTAGCAGAGAGGAGGCTGAGATTGAAGTGTCTATTTTTTGTGGGTGGACCAGTTCTATTGGAAGAAAGACCTTGTCCAAGGGTACAGACGAGAGACACAAATTAAAAGCCTTGCTTGCATGCTGCCACCAGCTGCATTCTCTCTCTCTCTCTCGCTCGCTCGCTCGCTCGCTCTCTCTCTCTCTCTCTCTCTCTCTCTCTCTCTCTCTCTCTCTCTCTCTCGCTCGCTCGCTCGCTCTCTCTCTCTCTCTCTCTCTCTCTCTCTCTCTCTCTCTCTCTCGCACACACACAGTCAAATGGCCATCCTTTCTCTCAGCTCTCCCTCTATCTCTCTTAACTCTTTCATCTTTCTCCATCTCTCATTCTCTGTGTATTTGAAATGCTGTCCATCTCTTTCTGACATCATGTTCCCTCGTTCTCCTTTCTTGTCATTCTCGTTCTGTCCCCTCCCTCCTTTCCCCTCAAATTCAATCGAAGGGGAGTGCAGCATATGCTCGTAGCTCGCACACGCAAAGACTAATTGCGATGGGGGACAACAAAGAGCAGAAATGAGCGGAGGAAAAGGAGGCAGACACTGTGTGTGGGGGAGGGGGGAGGAGAGAGACGAGGCCCCTGAGGTACATTATTCATCTCACGCCATGACACCTGAGGGCACTATACTTCTCTGTGAGTCACCGAGTAAGAGAGAGACGGAGGGTGAGAGGCAGACTGCGTGAGTCAGCCCTGCCCTAAAGGACATTCACACCTGTGTGTGTGTGTGTGTGTGTGTGTGTGTGTCCTGCTGTTTATTGTCCCCTAAGCTGATCATGTGCCACAATCACACAGAGAGCTTCTAAAGCACGACCTGTGGCTATCCTTCTTACTGTCACACACACACACACACACACACACACACACACACACACACACACACACACTCACACAGGGTAATAAGCTAGGTCAGCGCAGCATAGAGTGTAAGGCTTACTCACACTCAGCCACAACCGTAAGCAGAGCTAGCATTAACCAGCAGGGGAAGGTGCACACACACACACACACACACACAGACACACACACACAGAATATTCGCACACACAAAATTATCACGTAATGTACACATACTAAGACACAGATGAATGGCGTAATCTGCCTGTAATATAGAGCCTGTTGCTCCACCGGGGCTCTCGGGTCATTCTGATAATCACTGTTTCACCGGCGTGTATTATTGTCACTGTCATTACTGTTCAAATAAATTTCATTCAGCTTTGCAGCAGCTGTTTGTTGTATCGCTGTATTTACATTTGGGACATGAATTTGGGCCGATAGATGTGTTACTGTACTTGTCTGTTGCAACTCTACGTTAACGTTGGATGACTTTTTCCAACCGAACCTCAGATTTGGAAGACGAATTAAAACGAGGCTTTAATTGTTACAAAATGGTGCCTCGATATGCAGTAAGGGGAGGACATGGCTAAAGAGGAGAAGGGAGCAAGCGAACAAAGAAGAGCAAAGATGCGGGGAGGAGAGAAGGGACGAGGAGGGGGATGTACAGCAGACAACAGAGGAAAGGAAAAGAGGCGATGATAGGGGAATGGGGCTCTGCTGGCTTGATATCACCAGTGTTACAGAACTTTCCGACTCCCCCGCAGAACCTGACTCCCCTTGGCGTGAGGCTAGGTTAGGTTGGACTAACCATTGTCTCGCGATACCAGACTACTGGAGATCTCCGCCTCCTAATTTCTGGGGACTTCTAAATGCAAGATAGTTGCGATAACAGCCGCTAACTACGGAAGCATATTAGGGCCATAACTGAGGGGTTTTTCTCTCTCAAAGAGGGGGCACATGCGGCTGGGTTATATTCTGAGATTAAAGTTGGAATTTTTGAGAAAAAGTCAGTTTAGTCGTTCGAGTGATGTCACAGCATCGCTGTCACTATGGACGCGTCACAGGAAGTCAGACATGCGGAGCACGTTAGACAGTACAGCATGGCTGTGTTTATAACACCAATTCACATATATGCTGCCATATATCCGATAATATTAAATTACGCAAAAAAGAAAATTACAACAAACTGCTTACTTCTAATGCATCCGATGTCTGACTTACATTTGCTGCGAAGCTTCCACTTCCGCTCGGGAAGGGCTAAAAATATCTCATGGCCACTGCCCCAAGATTTAGTAAGGAAATTCTTTGTTGGCATAAAATCCCCGTACTGTAACATGTATTGGTACTTTGAAGTGGCGTTGTCGCGAACTTGGTCTTTTCAGACGGGGAAGTCTTTTGGATTTAAACGAGGTAATAGCCTTTGTGCAGGAGGAGCTATTGAGAAATGGCTAAATGCAAGGCTGTCATTGGATGCATCTTCGAGCTGTTCAAATGGGATTTGTGGTGCAACAAGATGTAATACGACAGATTATCAAATTAATTTATCAAGTTGTGGAGCCTGTCATGTTAATTTGACCTGCTTTATCTTCCTGTATGGTATCTTTCCTACTTTTGTTTTTTGCTTATTTTTTTTTCTATCAGAAACTGACTACTCTCAGACATTCCAAGTTTTTTTCTCAGAAATTCTGACTACTCTCAGAAATTCGGAGATAAAACTCAGAATACAACCCTACCGTGCATGCCCCCTCTTCGAAAGGCCCTAATACGCTTCCATAGCTAACAAACCTACTCCTACTGCTTTTTTTTTTTTACTACTTTATTAATCCCAGTGGGGAAATTCTTTCTCTGCATTTAACCCATGCTAGCTGTATAGCTAGGAGCAGTGGGCAGCCGTCGTGCAGCACCCGGCGACCAACTCCAGTTCGTCTTGCCATGCCACGGTCAGGGTCACAGACAGGAGTATTAACCCTAACATGCATGTCTTTTTGATGGCGGGGGAAACCGGAGCACCCGGAGAAAACCCACCACAGACACGGGGAGAACACGCAAACTCCACACAGAGGGCGACCTGGGATGACCACCAAGGTTAGACAACCCCGGGGTTCGAACCCAGGACCTTCTTGCTGTGAGGTGACGGCACTAACCGCCGGGCCTCCGTACCACCCAAACCCGAGGAGTCGGAAAATTCTATAACACTGGAAACGTTTCAGCTGGATGAGCTTTGGTACGAAATATCTTTTTGAAATTTGGATTATTGTATTTAATGGTGACTGTTTTTTGTGTTTCAGCGCCACTTTTACCACCATACAGTTTCAGGTCCCACTGAAATTATATCCGGGCCCCAAAATACTCTTTACACTAGAGAGAGAGGGAGAGAGAGAGAGAGAGAGAGAGAGAGAGAGAGAGAGAGAGAGAGAGAGAGAGAGAGAGAGAGAGAGAGAGAGAGAGAGAGAGAGAGAGAGAGAGAGAGAGAGAGAGAGAGAGAGAGAGAGAGAGGTGGAAAGCAGAGGAAAAACTAAGATGTGTGAAATCAGCGACAGATTCTGTTCCGTGTATGAATTCATTACTATACCAGACTAGTTTCTAGTCACTGAAGCTTTTAATAGAAGCAGTCAGCTCATCCATCTGTACTGACACACCAGCAGAGGGCAACGCGCAGTGGAAGGGATTCATTCTTGAACATCAGCACAAATATAACGATCAATTTTTAAAGATGCTTAGTTTTCATCGGACGTCACTATTTTGTAGCCAGTGGTCCTTCGCTATTCACTTCAACTTTATTGTCATTGTACACGTACACAAACAAACCAAAACGTGAACTCGCATGCTCCCAGTTTAGTGCACATTTTGGTCGTGTAAATTGAAAACAGGTGCGAGCAGGCTTTATGTTCTACAGTACTAATGCTACTACTAACACTACTATTACTACCAATACAATTAATACTAGTGATATACTTACTATAAGATCATCCTAGGGACTTATAAGAGTATGTATGGTATTGGCAGGATAGCTCTTGCACCTTTCACAGTTTATTGTTTGCGATGTTTGTAATTCAAGAATTGATAATTATTCCGCTTCTTTCATTTATTGTTACAGCATTAGCTCAACATTTAAAATGTAGACTATAGATGGTCAGGCTAACAAATGAATTCCAAGCTGATAATTACATGATGTAATTTCTCAATGTTACACTTCCCGTTTTCAAAGTTACTTGGCTTGATATTTTGGAACCAAGCTTTTCATTTGCAGATGGTTACAGTGCATACCAAAGGGGGTGAAGTCTCACGTGGAAAAATCAAGTATGTCCTGATGTTTAAACTGGTTAGGATGGTTTCTTAGTTGTCTCGGTAAAGGCTCCTAGCAAACCTGACTGTTTTGTTGTACGGGAGAGCGTGTTCCAGGAAATGTGCGAGTTTTATGTTGTTTCAGAGTTGTTTAAATATGATGCCGCTTTGATACGGACACTAAATATACTTTTATCATTCGCTATAACGTCCAACCATTATCCAAGCCGCTTATCCCAATCGGGGTCGCGGGATGCTGGAGCCTATCTCAGCAGTCATTGGGCGGCAGGCGTGGAGACACGCTGCACAGGCCGGAAGGCCAACACAGGATACACACACACACACACACATATATATATATATATATATATATATATATATATATATATATATATATATATATATATATATATATATATATATACAGTGGTGTGAAAAAGTGTTTGCCCCCTTCCTGATTTCTTTTTTTTTTTGCATTTTTGCCACACTTAAATGTTTCAGATCATCAAACAAATTTAAATATTAGACAAAGATAACACAAGTAAACACAAAATGCAGTTTTTAAATGAAGGTTTTTTATTATTAAGGGAAAAAAAATCCAAAGCTACATGGCCCTGTGTGAAAAAGTGATTGCCCCCTAAACCTAATAACTGGTTGGGCCACCCTTAGCAGCAACAACTGCAATCAAGCGTTTGCGATAACTGGCAATGAGTCTTTTACAGCGCTGTGGAGGAATTTTGGCCCACTCATCTTTGCAGAATTGTTGTAATTCAAGCCACATTGGAGGGTTTTCGAGCATGAACCGCCTTTTTAAGGTCATGCCACAGCATCTCAATCAGATTCAGGTCAGGACTTTGACTAGGCCACTCCAAAGTCTTCATTTTGTTTTTCTTAAGCCATTCAGAGGTGGACTTGCTGGTGTGTTTTTGGATCATTGTCCTGCTGCAGAACCCAAGTGCGCTTCAGCTTGAGGTCACGAACAGATGGCCGGACATTCTCCTCCAGGATTTTTTGGTAGACAGCAGAATTCATGGTTCCATTTACCACAGCAAGTCTTCCAGGTCCTGAAGCAGCAAAACAGCCCCAGACCATCACACTACCACCACCATATTTTACTGTTGGTATGATGTTCCTTTTCTGAAATGTTGTGTTACTTTTACGCCAGATGTAATGGGACACACACACCTTCCAAAAAGTTCAACTTTTGTCTTGTCAGTCCACAGAGTATTTTCCCAAAAGTCTTGGGGATCATCAAGATGTTTTCTGGCAAAACTGAGATGAGCCTTTATGGTCTTTTTGCTCAGCAGTGGTTTTCGTCTTGGAACTCTGCCATGCAGGCCATTTTTGCCCAGTCTTTTTCTTATGGTGGAGTTATGAACACTGACCTTAACTAAGGCAAGTGAGGCCTGCAGTTCTTTGGATGTTGTTGTGGGGTCTTTGTGACCTCTTGGATGAGTCGTCGCTGCGCTCTTGGGGTAAATTGGTCGGCCGGCCACTCCTGGGAAGGTTCACCACTGTTCCATGTTTTCGCCATTTGTGGATACTGGCTCTCACTGTGGTTCGCTGGAGTCCCAAAGCTTTAGAAATGGCTTTATAACCTTTTCCAGACTGATAGATTTCAATTACTTTGTTTCTCATTTGTTCCTGAATTTCTTTGGATCGCAGCATGATATCTAGCTTTTGAGGATCTTTTGGTCTACTTCACTTTGTCAGGCAGGTCCTATTTAAGTGATTTCTTGATTGAGAAGAGGTGTGGCAGTAATCAGGCCTGGGTATGGCTAGAGAAATTGAACTCAGCTTTCCAAAGATGTGATAAACCACACTTAATTTATGTTTTAACAGGGGGGGCAATCACTTTTTCACACAGGGCCATGTAGGTTTGGATTTTTCTTTTCCCTTAATAATAAAAACCTTCATTTAAAAACTGCATTTTGTGTTTACTTGTGTTATCTTTGTCTAATATTTAAATTTGTTTGATGATCTGAAACATTTAAGTGTGGCAAAAATGCAAAAAAATAAGAAATCAGGAAGGGGGCAAACACTTTTTCACACCACTGTATATAAATATATACACACACACACACACACACACACACATCCACACACACACACACACAAAGTCAAACACGTTTTCGGTGGGTGTCAAGGTTGTCCCTTGTCTCCGATTCTGTTCGTGATATTCATGGACAGGATCTCAAGGCGCAGCCAAGGTGAGCAGTTTGTCTGTTTTGGGGACCTCAGAATTGCATCTCTACTGTTTGTAGATGATGTGTTTTCATGTGGTGTTGAAACCTATACCATAACTTCTAAATAAATGAATCAGTTAATAAATTATAGACCTGTCACACAGTCTGTACCCCACAACCAGTGAACTTGACCTCTGTCTTTGGGGAACCGTGGAGAGCCCAAGCTTTGGATAGCCTTGTCCAACCAGCTTCTTCTGGCTTGAGTTGTTTAGTATTTATTTTTTATAACAGAAAGTTCCAAAAAATCCAGCAGAAGAGGCCTTTTTGCCTTTTTCGCTATAACATAGTGTATTGAAATACAGCAACTAACTACAGCATGCAATTAAATTGTTTGTGATGTTAATCTGTATAAACTAATACACAGATGCTTGATCCCAAACTGAGATATTCTCCAACTGACAAAAAACTGATTTGTCTCTCTTGCAAATTATTTGATTTATTTTTTAAATGTAAATCTGTGTACCGTCATCTTGTCTGTCTTTGGCAAAACCCACCTTTTCAGGTAAATTGTGGGCTGAATGTCACCTTGTAAGATGAGAAAGCCGGCTGCGGTGATTTGTAATGCATGGCTAGGTCTGCCCACATGACAACTTAGTATTAGCCCACCGCAAATTACATCCAAGCTCCCGTAATAATGTTTTCAACACACATGCACATACACGTGCGCCCATGTACATACAAGCACGGGTACATGTGTGTGCTCATGTTTTCATATATGCACCACATGCAGCAAATTTTCTCATGTGCATGGACACAAACACAAGAAAACACATCAACATCAACAATTCCATCCATACCTGTACACATACACCCATTTGTGTGCATATGTGTGTGCGCACACACACACACACACACACACCTTCTCCATGATTAAGAGTTTTGTATTAGCTAATGAATCTAGAGGAGCTCCATGCTGTGCTGATTTAACAGAGTTGATGGATAGGGGATACGGAAAACCATCTGTTCATTACCCAGTATACAGTGGTTCTCAACCTTTTGGAGTCGCGACCCCAAGAATAATCAGGTTGGTGGTTGTGCCCCCCCCGCCAATCGCACTGGGACATGTAACTGACAACACCCCGATGCAAACACATTGATTCGCTCATAAACTGTCCTGCCCAAGACTGTTCAGTGATTACTGTAACAATGGACAGCACGGTAGCCCGGTGGTTAGCACTGTTGCCTCACAACATGAAGGTCCTGGTTCGCGTACCAGGTCCTTTCTGTGTGGAGTTTGCATGGGTTTCTGCCAGGTGCTCCGGTTTCCTCCCACCATCAAAAGACATGCATGTTGGGGCGTGTGGCTGGCGTGGCAGTCTATTCCGTTGCCTACCAACACGGGGATTGGCGGTTCAAATCCCGTGTTACCTCGGCTTGGTCGGGCATCGGCCGTGTCTGCGGGTGGGAAGCCAGATGTGGGTATGTGTCCTGGTCACTGCACTAGCGTCTCCTCTGGTTGGCCAGGGCGCCTTGTTCAGGGGGGATGGGATCTAGGGGGAATAGTGTGATCCTCACACGCACTGCATCCCCCTGGTGAAACTCCTCACTGTCAGGTGAAAAGAAGCGGCTGGTGACTCCACATGTATCGGAGGAGGCATGTGGTGTCTGCAGCCCTCCGCGGATCGGCAGAGGGGGGTGGAGCAGAGCCTGGGACGGCTCAGAAGAGTGGGATAATTGGCTAGATACAGTTAGGGAGAAAAGGGGGGACATAAAAAGACATGCATGTTAGGGTTAATACTCCTGTCTGTGCCCCAGACCAAGGCCAAGGCAAAATAACAGAGTTGGTCCCCGGGCGCTGTCACTTGGCTGCCCGCTGCTCCTATAGGACGGGATAAATGCAGAGGATGGATTTCATTGTACGCTTGCTTACAATAACAAACAAAGTTTCTTTCTTAACACATGAAAGCTATCAAACTCACGCAGGAGGGCCATTGCTTTGCCCACAGACAGAACAACTAATTCGATTTTGGCTTTAATTAGTGTTTTTAGATTTATTGAAAGTGCATGTGTGCACCTCATGTGCACACACACTTTGACTCTCACAAATACGCTCAACAAACTCTATTCTAAGGCAAACTGTGTCACTGGTACAGGGGATGTGATGTAAAAACCATTCCCAGTCTAAAATATGTTATTTTATTCTTCCCACAGCGCCACAAATTATGGTCACTCACTCATGGATGCAAATTGTGGTCACTCGCGTGTGAGCGCTTCCTACTAAACATTAGTCTTTGATATGTTAGCTATATTGTTCTGGACTGCACTCGCTGTCAGTCTGCTGTGTCCTCGCTGGTCCTTCGATTTTCTCGACAACCGTTCCTCCACGCACAATAGACACCAAGACCCCTGGGTCCCAGAGTCCTCTATTGTTTGCGCAGAAGCTGTTATTGCTGATGTGTGTCTCAGGTGAATCATATGACAACAAGTTGAATGGGTTTTTAAAGGTGACAATCATTTATGTTCGATTTCTGTAGCATTCAGTGCTGCAGTGTTTTTTCACCATAATCCTTATTGCTCTCAAAGAAGTGATGAAGTGCACTGAGGGCTGTTATACTGTGACGCACAGCAGTTAAAGAGACAGTACACCTATTTTTCCGCATCAGGGTGCGCCGTGGGTCTGGACGGTTTCATGCTGTTTTCTCCACAACCATCTGGCGACCCCCGTAAATTATCTCACGACACATTGGGAGTCTTGACCCCAGGTTGAGAAACAGTGCAGTAATACACTCTAGCCTCAATCTTATCTTCATTAGTTGCACAACTGTAGACATGTTGCGACACATGCTATTACAAGCGAGTGAGTTGAGTGTGTGTTAATGCGTGCTTGTGTCCATATTGACGCAGGAGAAGGCGCAGACTGGACACAGTTTTGTTTAACCAGAGAGAGAGAGAGCGATGAGAGAGAGAGAGAGAGAGAGAGAGAGAGAGAGAGAGAGAGAGAGAGAGAGAGAGAGAGAGAGAGAGAGAGAGCGAGAGAGAGAGAGCGAGAGAGAGAGAGAGGAGAGAGAGAGAGAGAGAGAGAGAGAGAGAGAGAGAGAGAGAGAGAGAGAGACTTGCTCGCCTGCTGGCTTTCTTTTGTTTCAAATCAACTGAAACTGCATTAACTGTGTATGTACGTGTGTGTTGGTGCCCGTGTGGTGCACATATGTGTAATCACAGTGACTCTTTCTTCCAATTAGAGCTTTAAACCATCAGCTGGCTGTTGCTATGGCGTTTCTCTCGCCAGCCAGTCAGATCAGAGATAGAGAGCACGCTCAGACTGTACCGCTGTACAGACTGTACCCGCCTCCTCTGGTCGTGGGGTTGCCTGTTCGGGTGGGGTGGGGTGGGGGGAGGAACTGGGGGGAATGGCGTGATCCTCCCACGCGCTACGTCCCCCTGGTGAAACTCCTCACTGTCAGGTGAAAAGAAGCGGCTGGCGACGCACATGTATCGGAGGAGGCATGTGGTAGTCTGCAGCCCTCCCGGATCGGCAGAGGGGGTGGAGCAGTGACCGGGACGGCTCGGAAGAGTGGGGTAATTGCCAAGTACAATTGGGGAGAAAAAGAGGGAAAAGAAAAATATTATTGGTACTTTATACAGCCGTATGTAGTGCTGTTATTGCAGTGTCTTAGTCAGCTGTATGCAGCGTTGCTTTCCGCATTCAGACATTCATTTGAGCAGAATGGCAAACAAGACTGATGCTTAATGCAGAAAAAAGACACGGAAGTTGTTTATTCTTTAGTTTGCTTTGAGTCTTGAACGAGTTTTATTTATTCAATTTGTTTTGTGATAATGTGTTTGTTCTTGTTTGGCTTCGGTGCATTCTTTTTCATTGCCCGCCTAACTCCCATCTCTCTCAGGTTATTTTCTTCCATCCTCATAATTCATGTTTACCTGTTCATTTTCTTCTTTCACCTTT
>NC_079213.1:13293033-13318033 GCF_029633865.1 Lampris incognitus
GTTATTTTCTTCCATCCTCATAATTCATGTTTACCTGTTCATTTTCTTCTTTCACCTTTATTCAAGCAGGTAGGTCAATTAGGTGCAAATACTGATTTACTACAACCCCACTGTTGGCACAGCTGTTGATACTGAACCAGGAGGGAATGGCTCATCTGTGTGCAGGTTTTTAGGGGTGTGTGTGTGTGTGTGTGTGTGTGTGTGTGTGTGTGTGTGTGTGCGTGTGTGTGTGTAGGGGGGGTCAATCTGGTGGTGTACACAGGGGGGCTAATGTTTTTTTTTTTTTGCCCTGCTTTCGTTCCTGCCTTGATCGGGGTTCCCTTGGCAACAAGCAACATCCCAGCAACCTCCTGTGACCACTGAAGGTACTTTTGAAAACACTGACGGGGGCTATTATTCAAACACCCAAACTCCAGGCTCTATAATATCTGGTGTCTGGCTGTCACGGAGACGAGTTGGAATGTATCCCACACACACACACACACACACACACACACACACTGGAGAGGAGACAACATATGTGGCATCTGGCCAATCAATGCATTAATCTGAGTGCACATGACAATCAGCAGACAAAACGTGACAGTGATCAGCCTCACTCAACCAACATCCACACACACACAGAACAGAAACTGTCAAGATGGTCTATTGCTTAGCTGTGTGCTCAAAGGCATACAAAACATTCACACATGGTCTGGTGTTCACAGCAGATCCTGGTCCTGTGCTGAATCTGCTCTCCGTGCTGTCTGCTGAATGTGAAGTGAAACGTCCACCCTGTGAAGTAAGGCCCGTCTGCTCTGACAACATGATTGGTTGGTAACACTAAATGAAAACTATTCATCAAACTGTTCCTAAGTACAGCAGGTGGCCAAAGTTCGTTGCTGTCAAATTGATAACGTTTTTTATAAGTCGGCTTTTCTAGGAAAATATTAAAAACTAAGTGATTAACTCCAGTGAAAATTATTCCTCCTCCCCCCCTCTTATCAGTATAGCCTTTTTTCCAATAAAGGTCTTAATATAGGGGCGTTCAGGTAGCGTAGTGGTCTGTTCCATTGCTAATCAACGCGGGGATCGCCGGATCGAATCCCTGTGTTGCCTCCGGCTTGGTTGGTCGTCCCTTACAGACACAGTTGGCCGTGTCTGCAGGTGGGAAGCCGGATGTGGGTATGTGTCCTGGTCACTGCACTAGCACCTCCTCCTCTGGTTGGTCGGGGCGCCTGTTTGGGGGGGGGGGGGATCCTCCCACACGGTACGTCCCTCTGGCGAAACTCCTCACTGTCAGGTGAAACAGTGCGGCTGGCGACTCCACATGTATCAGAGGAGGCATGTGGTAGTCTGCAGTCCTTCCTGGATCGGCAGAATTGGGTGGAGCAGCGACTGGACGGCTCGGAAGAGTGGGGTAATTGGCCGGATATGGTTAGGGAGATAATATAGGACTTTTTACAAGTTTCATAAATTGTATGGAGTCCATTGTGTCTTACAGTCGTGTCACCAAACATGAAACGCAGACATGCTTGTAACGCATGGTAAACCACGAGACGCAGAAATGGACTACATTCACTCAGACGGTGCTTTCCTGCTCAGGCAGCACCCAGACTGCTTTGCAGTCAACGCCTCATAGTCACACGTACGTCGACAGATCAGTTCACACGGTTTAGATCCGTTGGTTGTCTTTCTCAAGGACACTTCGGCATGAGGGGAGGAGGAGCCCGGTACAAGCCGGCAACCTTTTTGATTGCGTAATCGACCGCTCTACCTCCTGAGCCACTGCCGCCCCAGACACGAAGTGTAATAAAACACATACACACACACACACACCCTCAGTGCATAGTCAACAGGAAATGTACGTCATGTGAGCCTCACACATTAAACCCCAAGCCGTAAGTAATTAGAGAGAGACAGAGACAGAGAGAAGAGACAGACAGACAGGCAGACTGATAATGAATATGCATTTGAGAGACCTAAGGCAATGAAAAATAGGAAAATGTTTGTGAGAGAGATTGACAGAGAGAGTAAGAAATAGTGTGGGAACATCACAGAGAGCGGGAGAGAGACCTACGAGAGAGAAAGAGAGAGAGAGACTTACAAGAGAGAAAGAGAGAGAGACCTATGAGAGAGAGAGAGAGAGAGAGAGAGAGAGAGAGTTCCAAAGGGTACCAGGTGTCCTGACCTGGTGTGTGACAGTAAATGGTATGGATGGAGAACAGCTGAGATCACTGAGGTCCTCTACTGAACATGACAACGCCTCCATTAGAGCAGCGTGGCCCTGCACCCACCCTTCAGTATGGACACACTACGTCACGCCATGGCAACAGCCAACGGTAACCTGGAGAGCCCCCCCCCCCTTTTCTCCTCAATTGTATCCGGCCAATTATCCCCTCTCTTCCGAGCCGTCCCGGTCACTGCTGCACCCCCTCTGCCAATCCGGGGAGGGCTGCAAACTACCACATGCCTCCTCCCATACATGTGGAGTCACCAGCCGCTTCTTTTCACCTGACAGTGAGGAGTTTCACCAGGGGGACCTAACACGTGAGAGGATCACACTATCCCCCCCCCCCCCCCCCCGAACAGGCACCCAACCGACCAGAAGAGGCGCTAGTGCAGCGACCGGGACACACACCCACATCCTGCTTCCCACCCGCAGACACGGCTAGTTGTGTCTTTAGGGACGCCCAACCAAGCCGGAGGTAACACAGGGATTCGAACCATCGATCCCTGTGTTGGTAGGCAACGGAATAGACCACCACACTACCTAGACACCCGAACCTGGGGAGGTTTTTTTTCCGAAATTAAACAACCACCATTTTGAACATCCCATTACAAAGTGATTTTTATCAAGCTAATATGTTGCACCTTTACATTATTTTCTTTTGATTTACTTTTTTTTTTTTTTTTTTTTTGCAAAAGGTACATGGCAGCTGAAGTGAGGAGCTGGAGAAAAGATAAAAAACCTCACACACTTTGTATCTTAGAGACTGAGAATCATGGACGTTAGCATTTGTGAGCGATGCCAAACATGCCCCGAACCCTTTACGAGTTTTCCAACAGTACTTCTGGACTCAAACACATCGACAGTTTCGGTATTTTGGTTCAAATTGCACACCAAGCCTTTCCCTTCTTTCTCTCTCTCTGTTTTTCTTCTCCACCCCTCCTACCTGAACTCAACTCTGAAGAGGTGTGCGTAAAAAGTGGGATATTTTTCCCCCCGTTTTTATTTACTTTGCAGGCAGTTGGATTCGTTTCCAAGCTGAAAACTCGTTTCTTCATACTCAATCATCATTCCTCCAAAAAAAAAAGAGTGCTGCATTCGGTGACGGACCCCGCACATCTCTCAGTCACACCCATTTGACAAACACGGTGTGCCTAAGTTCAGCACATTCTTGATTCTTGAACACCCAAAATGTCGCATTGCCCATTTCACACAAACCTTGCCTGTCGTTCACCTACTCCTCTCTCGACCCCAATCCCCTTTTATCTCGCCTCCTTGCTCCGTCTCTCTCTCTCTCTCTTCTCATCCTCCTCCCTTCCCTTCCTACCCCCATGGCCTCTTAATACCCCCCCCCCCATCATTCTTCTGCCTGGGCCAGCGCCGTGCTGTACATAGTTCTTTCCAACACTGTAATGTGCTGTCATGTTCCAATAAACCGAGTGTGTGTGTGTGTGTGTGTGTGTGTGTGTGTGTGTTGTGTGTGTGTGTGTGTGTGTGTGTGTGTGTGTGTCAAAGGGAGTTATAGGAAGCCTGGGTGATTAACTCTGATAGCCACCAGATGCCTGACTTAGAGGTATAGTCACAGTCACACACACACACACGCACACACACACACACACACACACGAGCTTGTGCAGCTATCCTTATTAGGACATTGCATTGACTTCCATTCATTGTGGACAGCCAAACCCTAACCCCGACCTTAACCACAACCCATTCATGCCTAACCTTAACCTTAAGCTGTCCTCAGTTCACACCTTACCACCCCCCACCCCCACCTTACCCAGGACGCCAAAATAACGTTTTGCCTTACTAGGACCGGTCTCTGGTCCCCATGAGGACTACTGGTCCCAACAAGGTCGGTGTTTATACTGGAAAAGGTCTCCAAGAAGTAACACGCACGAACAACACACACACACACGCACGCACGCACGCACGCACACAACACACACACACACACACACACACACACACACACACACACACGTGAACCCATACACACTTTATTAAGACAGGACAAACAGAAGGAAAGAAAACAAGGGCGATGCAAAAGAAACAGGAGACGGGAGGATCAAGGCGTGAGGAGGGACAATTACTGACGAGAGAAAACAGACAGACAGACAGACAGACAAACAAGAAGGGCAACTGGGTAAACTGGCCCATTAACGCAAACACAGTATGTGTGCCTGAGGACCGCTAGTCTCTGTTCTTTGCAAGGGACCCATTGTCCTCATGTGTTCCACTTTTACAGACAAACGGCCGAGTGGAAAGGGCTGATGACTGTCACGTTTTCGCAGTCGGTTTGTCATGTGACCTCAAAACAAAGATTAGATTGGCCCAACGCCACAGACGTCATTTTCTCTCCAGTTTTATGTATGTGCCGTGTGCATATGCCTTGGTTAATTAATGTGTGTGTGTGTGTGTGTGTTTGTCAGGAGTGTGGTGTGTGCATTAGGAGGTCTCTCTCAGCCAGGCCCATCAGATTAGGCGGCCAGTATGCAGCTGGCTCAGACTGTGGGACTAGCTGATGTTGGCTGGCTAAATCGCCAAACATCAAAACACTGGAGATGCCTGTCACAATAACTGTTTGACAGAAATAACCAGAGAGAGAGAGAGAGAGAGAGAGAGAGAGAGAGAGAGAGAGAGAGAGAGAGAGAGAGAGAGAGAGAGAGAGAGGAGAGAGAGAGAGAGAGAGAGAGAGAGAGAGAGAGAGAGAGAGAGAGAGAGAGGAGGTGGTGGCAAAGGTCGAGAGAGAAGAAGCAAAAAGGCAATCAATTTTCCAAACTTTGGTGCATTTCCCCTAGAATTGTGGTCACCACAAGCAGGAAACACACAAAACACAGAAACAATGTAATTCTGGGAAGGCGATGCTTTTGTTTGTGCAGAAGTAACGCAGGCTTGGCAGACTAATGTTGAGAGCGAAGGCTGGTTGCTGGATTTCACTGGGCGTGCCCCTAATATTGGAACGCGCCGCTAGTCAAAATCGGCCGGCTCTAGTTTAAATTTGGAGCCATTCAAATGATTTAGAGCGCTGTTTAAAACACAGGTCAGGGACCAAAGAGGATTTTGTACAGTCTCATGACCGACTTGAATTTGCCTCTTGATGACCAATGGTGACAGTGCTGCGGTAAAAATAGTATTAGCTCATGTTTTATTGAGTCTGGGTCCTCGAGTGCAACTAAATTTACTTGATACTGAGTCTTTAACTGAAAATGTTTAAAAAGCTACTGGTTGCGATTTATTTTCGGCCTGACCTACCTCGGGGATCAGCAGAGAAACGAGTCTCGTGAACATCTGTGCTACGCTGTAGGCCTGCTGTGATTCGACGTAATGCACCTTTAACAGTTACAGTTGCAAACTGCTATCAGATATTTTTTTTGATTTGATGGACTTTAACGATCCCTGTAGGGAAAATGACGCTCTGCATTTAACCCATCCTAGCTGCGTAGCTAGGAGCAGCGGGCAGCCGCCGTGCAGCACCCGGGACCAACTCCAGTTCGTCTTGCCATTCCTCGGTCAGGGGGCACAGACAGGAGTATTAAGCCCTAACATGCATGTCTTTATGATAGGGGGGGGGAACCGGAGCACCCGGAGAAAAACCCACGGTAGACACGGGGAGAACGCATCAAAACTCCACACAGTGGATGACCTAGGATGACCCCCACCCCCCAAGGTTGGACAACTCCGGGGTTTGAACCCAGGATCCTCTCGCTGTGAGGCGACAACGCTAACCACTGCGCCACCGTGCTGCCCAAAAAGATGCTGTCAGAAGTGGGATTTGAACCCACGCCTCCATTGGGAGACCAGAAGCCCCATATCCAGGAAGGAACTCATCCTTGAGTCTGGTGCCTAAGACCGCTCGGCCATCCTGACAACTCTTAAGTATTAGCTATAATATTATAGATATAAGCATTAGCCATTGTTTGCGCTGAAATTAAGTTGGATTGAAATATAAAAAGGGGTGAATTCCTTTAAATTGTAATAACGTAAATTTGTACTTTCGGACACGTTGCGTCTCTGGGCGGCCATTAGCGTTAGCTACTGTCAGCGCTATGATGCTGGAAAAGTCGAATCAGACTAAGCCAGTAGCTCAGAGCAGGGAATATTAAGTTAGATTTAGTTGTACCCTACGATGTGTTTTGTTTCTGTTCGCAACGGTTCAAACCAGGGAGGCTTGCTTCCTTTCTGACACACAAAGAATTCCAGCAAGGACTTCCTGTGACGTCACCACAAATCCAAATGAATTTCTATGAAAGTACACGGAAGTCAGAGTTGAATCGTAGAGGTGAACGATACAGGAGAGATTACAGACATCATTCATGTAATACAAGACACACAAATTCCCCTGTGGGGGTCTGCTGGAGAGAGGGGGGGAAGAGTTCTGCATCTGCATGCAGCACAGTAAAAGCTTTTGCATGTGTGTGTGCATACATGCATACAGTATCTACTACATGTGTGTGTGTGTGTGTGTGTGTGTGTTTGTGTGTGTGTGTGTGTGAAGGTAACCATGGGCGGAGCAGGGCGACATGGTTCCTGTGTCAGTGTTAATAACTTAACCATGTTAATTGGCATACAATATTGATAAAGAGGAAAATGGCCCCCGGCAGATCCCAGATTTCATTAGTGCTAAGACCAGGGGACAGGAACAGAGAGGAGTTCATAGAAGGAGGGGGAGAGGAAAGGGGGGGGGGGGACGGAGAGACATCTAGAGAGTCCGAGAGGAGGAGAACGAGGGAGTGTGCCAACAGAATGAAGGAGGGGAGGAACGGATCCTCGAGTGGATCTCTGCTCTATTAGACCCACAGACAGGAACAGGAGAGGAGAAGAGGTGGAGGAGAGTGAGGAAGAACAGTGGATGAGAAGAATAGAAAGTGGAAGATGAGGTGGGTAGAGGTGATGGGCGAGGAGGAGGAGGAGAAGCAGATTACCGCTTTCATCAGAGGAGATGAGAAGACGAGAGGGAGCACAGGGAAGAGTTGAGACAGAGAAGGGAGATGAAAAGGAGGAAAGACAATATAATGAGGCAGGGGGTGGGGGGCATAGGAGAGACATTTAGGGAATTGGGTGGGGACGTCAGAAGTGGAGAAAGGAGGAAAAGGATGAGCTGGAGAAATGAGAGAGAAGAGGGAAATTGAAAATTTAGAGTGAGGTTTTTAGACAGGGCGATGTCGAACCCACTCGACACTACGAGCCACAGGCATTGTTCAACCTTTCAGCTGCGAGGACAAAGAGGAAGATGGATTTTTATTTTTTTTAAAGTGAGAAATGATGACAATGCGATTATTTCTGGTGAATGTCCCTTTAAGCGCCACGCTGAAACCATATCGCCCCCGTCTCTTTATTGTAACAGAACAAACTATCAGCTCGCTATGACAACCACGATGACTCGCCCAGCAGAACCTCTCGCTTCCTCCATCCTCCTCCCTCTTTCCTGTCTTTTTTTGCCCCTTTTTCTCCGCAGTTGTATCCGACCAACTACCCCACTCTTCCGAGCCGTCCCGGTCGCTGCTCCATCCACTCTGCCGATCCGGGGACGGCTGCAGACTGCCACATGTCTCCTCCGATACATGTGGAGTTGCCAGCCACTTCTTTTCACCTGACAGTAAGGCGTTTCACCAGGGGGACGTAGCGCATGGGAGGATCACGCTATTCCCCCTCCCCCCTGAACAGGCGCCCCAACTGACCAGAGGAGGCGCTAGTGCAGTGACTAGGACACATCCCCACATCTGGCTCCCCACCTGCAGACACGGCCAATTGTGTCTGTAGGGATGCCCGACCAAGCCGGAGGTAACACGGGGATTCAAACCGGCGATCCCCGTGTTGGTAGGCAAAGGAATAGACTGCTATGCCACCCAGACGCCCCCCTCTTTCCTGTCTTACTCTCCATCTCTCTCACAGTCCCTATCTTGACCCACTTCTCTCATTTTCGCCACCTCTCTGCACCATCCAGCCTTTCTCTTCATCTCTTGCCCTCCCTCCCTTTTTCTCACCTACTTGTCCCTCCTCTCTCTCTCTCTCTCTCTCTCTCTCTCTCTCTCTCTCTCTCTCTCTCTCTCTCTCTCTCTCTCACTCCATCTCTCTCACTCGCTCTCACTCCATCTCTCTCTCTCACTCCATCTCACTCTTCATACCTCTCCCTCTCTTTTCTGGAACACGGTGTTTGTTTAATATGGCATTGCTATGGTTACCCATCTGCCACATTGAGGTAATGTCGTTAATCATCAACTTTATCATGCAGACGTGCACGGGCACGTGCGTGCATACAAACAGACATACACACACACACACACACACACACACACACACTGTACATACACTGCAGCATCTGTTCTCGGTCGTCGGCAGCTAAAACAATGCGCTGGCCATTATGCCAGAGAAGCTTGGTGAACGCAGACGCTGGCGAGTGACAGTAAACAGGAAGAGTAATGTGAAGCACACACATTCTTAAGTGTCCTGGATAGCATCGCTCGTCTTGTGCAGGAAACGGTCAAGTTTATCACTGTAATTGTCGTCCAACTGGGTTATGGCAGTGGTGCAGTAAATGGGATATAACGTTTGAACGCGCCAACCTTCATATACTCGACAATCCTGGGATTTGGGTGTAAGAAGGGTCCCTACTGTCACCTGCCTCTGACACGTCCCTTCAGCCGGGGAGTATTTGCAGTACTTTGCAGAGTATTTGCACAAATGCTTACAGACATGTATCTTTGGCTTCCTGCCCGCAGGTACCTTCTGTATACACCCTGGACTTTTAACCTTTAATAATTCTATTTTATTCCTTTTTACTGGTTCTACCTCTTTTTGTGCAGTTTTGGGGTTTGCCAAAAAAAACGTATTTCACCGCTCGTTGTACTTGTACATGATGTGATGTGATTATAATGTGACGAATGAACGTATGAGTCTTGAACCGTGTACAGTTACATGACAGAAATGGGAGCGTTTTGTTGTGTGACATTGCCGATTCAACGTAGCAACACTGACATGAGGAAGTAGAGCAAACCTGTAGTTTTCTACTCAACTCATCACTTTCCTCTTTTCCTTTCTAATCTTCCACCTCTCGCGCTCTCTTTATCTATCTGTCCGTCTCTTTCTCTCCGAACATGCTGAATCTCCTTCAGTTGACATGACAACAGACGGCCAATGTCGCGCCTCCTGTTCTGGTGACATCATTACAGGCACTCAGCCCATCCAAAAAAAAAAAACCCTGTCATCCACCGCCTCCCTCCTCCCCCCACTGTCTCTCCTCACTCCCTCCCTGCCTCCCTGCCTGCCACCTAACTGGCTGTACTCAGACTTATTGATCTTACTACAAATCAAAGAGGGGAGCGGAGAGAAAAGCTGGTAAGAGGAAATGAGACAACGTGGGGAAAGAAGAGAAGAGATAAAAAAAAAGGAGGGGGAGGAGAGGAGAAAAGCAGGCAATAGAGGAGGAGGGAGAACCGCCGAAACGACTGCAGATGCATCTAAACTATTGCTACTCCTGCCGTCTTCCTTCCCTCTCTGGCTCGCCAACACAAAGTGAAATGAAATGAAAAGTGTGTTTACTCATCATACCATACTGGGTGACCTTGATGTAGACCCCCACCCCCTGACACACACACACAAAGCAAAAGCCAACATAAAGTGTGTGTGGGTCTGTCTGTGCCTTTCACCTCAAGGCAAGTTGCCCACTCTGCACAAAGTCCACATACAGTAGAATAGAGTAGAAAGTTTTGTGCAATGTCACATAGGGAAAAAAAGTCACGTACAACGTCAGCTACTACGTGTTTTGGGAATGCATCCTCTTGTATTTGCACTTCAGCTAACCAATTAATCGCTTATTAGCATCAATCTTTATTGAAACTATAGTGGGGTAGCTGCAGCGCCAAGCTAGCTTTGCAGATTACAGCTCTCTATTCTTACAACATGGAGTGCAATGTTATGTTTACTTTAAATGGATTCCCTTTTTCTCCTATTGAATGAATGAGTGAGAAGTAAAACAATACAAAGACAATGAACAATTGAAGATACACACACACACACACACACACACACACACACACACACACACACACACACACTAAGAGACTAATGCTTGCCATTTCCTTTAGGATGAGTGTTTAAAAGTCCTTCCCCTTTTCTTATAGCCTTGGCTATGGCGATGGAAACATGCACAGAGTCCTGTAACAAGCCTGTTTTAGCCATTATGACTCCAGAGTGTGAAAGTGAGTCTGGTCTGTTGGGAGGTGGACTGCACTACCCATACACACACACACACACACACACACACACACATACACACGCGCACACACACACACACACACACACTCTTGTCTGTTGGGAGGTGGTCCATGGAGCAAACACATCAGGACTGGCCTAGATAGATGAGATGGCAGGGGACACACACGCAAACCACCTCATTCTTTTCGCTTTTACACACATGTGCACACACACACACACTCTCAAGGACACACTGCCGGCTGGCCTATGTAATTGGGTCATTTGATTCAAGAGACCGAAACATGCTTCCCCATCTTCATGTGCTTGCTGACCAACAGGAGTCAGCACGTGAAGATGGGGAAGCGTGTCTCGGACCCTCGGATCTTCAGCACCGGTGCACCCCCCCCCCCCCAGGGCTGCATCCTGTCCCCGCTGCTCTTCTTGCTTTACACGAACGGCTGTACCTCCAGACATCAATCTGTCAAGCTCCTGAAGTTTGCAGATGACACCACCGTCATCAGACTCGTATCTGAGGGTGACGAGTCTGCTTACAGATGGGAGGTTGGCCAACTGGGTTTCCTGGTGCAGCCAGAATAACCTGGATCTAAACCACATGAAGACAGTGGAGATGGTGTTGGAGTTCAGGAGAAGCCCAGCCCTGCGCCCCATCCCCCCAACCGCACCCCACCCTGTGACTCCCATTTACCACTGTGGAGTCATTTCGTTTCCTGGGCACCACCATCATTCAGGACCTCAAACGAGATCTAACCATCAGCTCGCTCATTAATAAAGCGCAGCAGAGGATGCACTTCCTGCGGCACCTGAAGAAATTCAACGTGCCTCAGACAATGATGGTGAATTTCTACACTTCCATCACTGAGTCCATCCTTGCCTCCTCCATCACCGTCTGGTACCTGCTGGGGACCAAGGCAGGCTGCAGCGCATCATTCACTCAGCGGAGAAGGAGATCGGCTGTCGCCTCCCATCTCTCTAGGACCTGCACGCCTCCAGGAGCTTGAGGCAGGCAGGAAAGATGCGGGAGGGGTTTTTGAGACTCTGCTCTCTGGCAAGAGGATGCGACAAGAACAGCTTCTTCCCAGTTGCAGTCGGACTATTCAACAGGCCCCCTGCCCCTCACTGACAAGACTTACTTTTTGCCGTTTTTATTTTGTCTAGATCTGTATGTGTATATATATATATATATATATATATATATATATATATATATATATATATAGTGTGTGTGTGTGTATGTATATGAGTGTGTGCTTTTGTATATAATTTTTTCACATACTTATTTTACTTTATTTTTATTTTATCTTATTTTATTCTCTGTGCCAAAAGTGGCCAGCTAAATTCCCAGTGCATGTAATGCACATGGCAATAAAAGAGATTCTGATTCTGACAAGAAGTACTTATCCTTCTCATTTCATCCCTCTCTCTAGCCAAGAGAGAGGTATTAAATAGAGACCGATATAAGCTATCACCACCATCACGTAAATGTCGAGCAAAACCTGAAATACATGAAGAAGAAAAAAACCCTTGCAAATCAGGTTAATTCCTATCAAGTGAGGCTTGACTGACTCAAAAGGCCTCTTGAAAGTAGAACTGTATCGGGGCACATATTCCACAGGTATTTGAACTGATTCGCAGTAGAGAAGTAATTTCATCACGCCAGCTACAGAGGTCGATTTGCTAATGCTTAAAGACGAGAGCAAACGAACTCGGAAATGAACTCAAGTACCGACCATACGCCAAACACCTCGGCATCCTAACTTTTCAGGGACGTCCTGGTGAAAAGACGTCTACTCCACAGACAGGATTAGGCTGTACCAAAAGCAACTTCCCAACTAGACTAGGCCATTATTGTTTGGACAAAATAATAATAATAATAATAATTCCACTATCATTAATTCCTATCACAGGAATATCTGGTGCTTGAGAGAAAAAAAATCCAGCTCAAGAACTGTAAAAACCTTTTTTTTTTTTGCAATATTTTGGAACTTTTATCAATATTTTCCAGTTTGTGTTCAGCTTTCCAAATATGATATCAGAGGTTGGCATGACTGCCTGGATGCAACCCCAGCTGATGAAATAGAAAAAAAAAATAAGGGGAAAAAGTCAGAAATAACAAATTGCAAGTGCAGAACAAGAGATGAGGAGTAAGAGATACCGAGATAGAGGGCAGTGTGAAGGGGGAGAGAGAAAATGACAGAGACAGAAAACTGCGACTGGCTTTTCAACGCTTTCCTTCACCCCTGTTGCAACCTCTTGACCCCAAACTCATTGAAACAAGAGATGAGAGAAACAAGAACAGAATGAATAGAAGCAGAACTGAGCATCAACTCCCCTCCTGGGTTCCTTACAGGAAGTGACATCATGCCAGCTCCTCTCCTCTAGTCCCGGTGTGGCACAAACTTCATCACGACAGGGTCTCGGTTTAAAGGGTGACTCACCAGCCTCTACCTTTCCAGACTATGTTGGATGTCCAAATTACACAACAGGCTTTTGTTCCCCGTGATTCTTGGCTGCAAAATATCGACTGACACCTACTTGCCCTAAGATGGACAAATACCTATACAGAAGCTCGTGTCCTTTGAAAATCTCCATGCACACATCATGTGAGACAGACATACATACTGCTAAAACACACACAAATATATACACAGCTGTACCCCTCCATACTCAGTTTTATGTTTTGCCCCAAGCACATCCTCCTGTGCATGCATGCATGCAACGCATGTTCTTTGTGTGTACAGCCCCGCGGCAATAGAAATACCTTCTGTCTGTAATGTGGTTATCCATCCATGACAGACCCACCAGAGGCAGTACTGGGCTTGACTGACTGACTAACAAGGCTACTTGAACTGAGAGCCTGGTAAAAAGTCAACTTGCGGGGGGGGGGGGTTTCAGATAACAACTTCCTGTGGGCATAGCCAGAAATGGGGCGCCATTGAATTTAAATGCTGAAAAATTCTCAGGTCATGTTGTACAAGGCATATAAGTGTACTTGGGAGCAAGGACACCATCACCTCTCATCAAACAGATTATCTTTAACACGCAGAGAGAGGAGATAGAGCCGCTTGTGTCCAGTCAATGGCTGCAGGTGTGCGGTACTTTCACCACGTTCCCCATCAACAGCCATCCTAACCTGTTGAAAGGCACTTTTGATAGGGATGGCCACAAAAATGGTAGTGTGTGAGTTTTATCGTTTTAAAAAGAATTTCAAAAATTAAGACCGATGAGTGTAATTCGAGAAAACCTCCTCGGAGGACTTGTTTGCCGTAGTATTCACTCCCTGCATTTCAAATGAACTGCTATCGGGTGCCATGAGTCATGTGACTGGTGCTGGTTTGGTTGTAGGGAGACCAAATACTCTAAAGACTCGTGTCCTCTTTTTTTTTTTGCCTTTATAGATAGTGTCAGTGAAGAGTCAGACAGGAGATGTGGGAGAGAGAGGGGTTTGACATTCAACAGTGGCTGCCGGCTAGAATCGAACCGGCGACAGTTGCGACCATGTGGCTATGGGGCATGCATTGTAACCATTCAGCTATGGAGGTGCTCCACACCTCCATTTTATAATAGACAACCATGCCTCTCTGGTCATCTGTCCTATGGACCTCTTCTCTTCTCTTCTCTTCTCTTCTCTTCTCTTCTCTTCTCTTCTCTTCTCTTCTCTTCTCTTCTCTTCTCTTCTCTTCTCTTCTCTTCTCTCCCTCTCCTCTCCTCTCCTGTCTCCTCTCTTCTCTTCACTTCTCTTCTCTTCTCTTCTCTTCTCTTCTCTTCTCTTCTCTTCTCTTCTCTTCTCTCCTCTCCTCTCCTCTCCTCTCCTCTCCTGTCTCCTCTCCTCTCTTCACTTCTCTTCTCTTCTCTTCTCTTCTCTTCTCTTCTCTTCTCTTCTCTTCTCTTCTCTTCTCTTCTCTTCTCTTCTCTTCTCTTCTCTTCTCTTCTCTTCTCTCCTCTGCTCTGCTCTCCTCTCCTGTCTCCTCTCCTCTCTTCTCTTCTCTTCTCTTCTCTCCTCTCCTCTCCTCTCCTCTCCTCTCCTCTCCTCTCCTCTCCTCTTCTCCTCTCCTCTCCTCTCCTCTCCTCTCTCTTCTGTTCTAGCCCTTCCAGTTTTCTGTCTCTCTCCACACAAGGATTGGCTTCATGAAAAATGAATTGTGATGAGATGGTATGTTTCATGTCTGGTGATTATTGTGTGTGTGTGTGTGTGTGTGTGTGTGTGTGTGTGTGTGTGTGTGTTTCTCTGCCTTGTGCGTGTACATGCCTGCGAGTCACACCTCATCCCTGTGCACTCAGCTGTAATGCAAGTTGAGGTGGGAAATGACCCTGAAGGCCATGGCAAAAACTGTTTCAGCAGGAACAAATTCAGACGAGTGAAAAAAGAAAGAACGAAAGAAAAAGCACAAAATGTGAGGGAGGGTGGTGATTCCTAAGAATAGACCACGTCCAAAATTATCCTTCCATTAGACGGAGCTTATGTAACAACGTGCACTGAAGAGGTGTTTCATTCTCAAAAGCTACCAGTAAAAAAAAAAAAGTATTTTCAAAATAATAGTAGGTGGTTTCAGTTCTTAGTTGACAAAATAATGTTGTACACACTGGATTTTCTACATTTTAGCATGAAAATAAATAGCCTCTTGGAAATGGAAAATCTTTGAGCATTCAAGTATGACGCCATTTTTAAACGGCATAAAAATGCTTGTTTGTAGAAAGCATGCAAGAGCCCAGCGGCGTGTAGCTTAAAACGTGGCAGTTTTATCATATATATATAAAATGCCAATGTTGCTGTTTCAATCTTCTCCTTGAAGAGTTAAGTAATCCCTTGACAGCTATTAATAAATGCATGCTGTCGTGAAAAAGGAGTGTGGGACCGTTTCAAGGGTTTGTATCTGACAAGCGTCTGCTGAATATAGCTGCTCGGGTCTCTTGTCACAGAGCTCTTGACAACAGAGAGCCTTCGTTTGACAACACGCTCTTTAATTCCAAATCAGTATCGCTTTATTCATCTCGTATTCAAAACTCAGCTGTCAAACTCATCTGCATACAAGCGCTCTTACAAAACCCAATCGTGCCAAAATAGCTCCGCGAGAAGATTTCACACGCCACCTAATTTTAGCAATGAAGGGTCATGTCAGTCAGACGGATGCTCACAAAACCTGATCAAACAAAACATTACACAAGCCCCGTCGCAAGGCGTGCAGACATAGTGCACACGTAAACCCAAGTGGATTTTGGAAAATGTCATTCGGCTTGATATAACTCATCACGTGTGAATGCAAGCTACAGTGTGTGAATGCAAGCTATTGCAAATGCAGTTGTGTTGGTAGTGTTGGTAGTGTTGGTTTAATCGCAGAAGAACACTCAACTACCCCCATCATTTCAGTGTGAATCAGATATAGCTCTCCATAGACATTTCTGCTGAGACTGTATGTTAGCCATTAGCCAGGGTATATAAGCACTAGCTAGGATAGTAAAACTCGCCATAAACGTTGACTCGAGGGCCTTGGCATAATCTCACCTTGCATTAAATGGACTTGCAGTCCTCAGTAAAGTCATTGCATGGTCTAGTCAGACCACCGCCTTAAACCATTGTGACATCGGCCCTAATAGAGAAACGCTACAACAGAGCAGAAGTTTAAAGTGGAATCCGATAGAAATGTATAAAGGATGTCATCTCCTTGTACTTGAATCACTATGGCCTTTAGGCAAGAGTAACGGAAAACACGCTGCTCTGCAAACGATAAGGTCAAATTCCTCGCTTCGTTTGATTTCTTTCTTTTGTTTGTTTGTGTGGGTTCTTTTAATATGTGCATTAAAATCTGCAGGAGGTTGCTCAACTGTGTGCGCTACTGAATTTCCCTTTGGGACGAGAAATGCTAACGTACCTCGTAGCTAGCTCCTCGCGGTGCATACCCTTGACTGCTACGGCGGACGCAGGCAGTAAGGCGGCCTAATTCACAGAGAAAGGGAAGTGCGGCCTTAGTGGAAAAAAACCCAAAACAAAACAAAAAAACCAAACAACCTTTAAATGAACTAACACAGGATGGCTGACTCAGAGGGGGAGAGAGGGGTAGAAAATGGGTGAAAAAAGGGGGTAAAAGAGAGCGAGGGTATGGAAAGTGGAAGAGGAAGAGGGGGAGAGAGAAAAGGGGGACAAAGAAGGATGGAAAGAGAACAGACTACACACAGTATACAGCAAACAGGGGGCTACCAGTATTGTATCCTACTAAAAGCTACATTCCTGAAGCCTTTCAGAATGTCCCACTTTCTGCAACAATACTTCTGTGTCGACTTGTCATCATTCACCATGAACATTTGGTCCTGGGTATGACGTTAAACTGCAACCGCAGGGTCGTCGGCGACTAAACCGGCACCCCCACTTCAACCCTTGGGTTGTTGTGAGGAGGGTGTGTGGACACCCAGCAGGACTAAAAACAAAACCTGTCAAAGGGCGGATGAGTTCCTCTGTGAACCAACGGCTATCCATACCTGGAGAGGAGATAGGGACCACCAGGTACTCCCCCTACTGAAACACAATGATGACTCAACCAAACTCAGTCACGGTAGAAGAGACTTGTTGAGGCATCAGCTGTGCTCCTACGACCTCCATAGGTTACGGAAATGATGATGATGATGACCATGAACACGTCAAGCTAGGCGAAGGTGGTCATTATTTTAGTTGTAGCACATTAGCAAGGCACAGCTGAAGGTAAACCATCAATGTTAAGTGTAAAGAAGCCAAGTCGCCGTCACCGCCGGCTGTCTCTGATCAGCGAGGGTCACAATGCTAACAGCTAACAGGCCGTGAGCTATCGTTAGCATCTTAGCTCTTTCCCTCCACTATCCCGCCTGTTTTGATATGTGTTTATCGTGCTGGTTCATATTGAACTGACTATAAAAAGACATCCAGTAGCCCTACGTGTCAGTAAACGACAGACGTAAAGGCAGTTCTTTTGCCAAAAAACACGCGAGTGGCAAACACAGAAATGGCGTATTAACACCACCAACTGGTTTCCTGTACCAACGCCTGCTTCCAGTTGATAATCCCAGCCCTCTCAATGACAGACGGCTTCTCACCCCGCCTTCTGCTTTAGGCCATGCGGGAAAAGTATGAGTGACTTCGCTGTCCGTCGTACCGAGACGGCTCATCTTACAAACTACTTCATTTGAGGCCTTTGCACATCACTGCATTAGCCCACCAGCCCAGGTTACCACGTTAGCTTGGTTGAAGACAGAAAGACAGGACAGAGAAATATCTGAGGAACTTCCCTCCAAAAGTGGATGTGTTTCATATCATTTGGAGTTTACTTTACTTAGTTTTCATTTCAACCCATGCAAATCCTCCAGCAGTCGATTAGACGGAGTAGCTTGAGTAAGCTAAAGGTTACCAGAGTTAGACGGATCACCGCCCGGGTGCGTACGTTTTTTACTACTGGCCGGTATCCTCTACTCTTTCCATTTTTTCCTTTCATCTTTCATTGCCTCTCTCATCTGCTGCTCCTCTCTTCTGCACTCCCCTTCGCAGTCTTGACTCCGTTCCTCTGCTGGCCTACATTCTGAGGGCCAATGGATCATCTCCAGAGAGAGGGAGGAAGAAATAGAGAGAGCGTGATCGGTGGGGGTTGGGGTGCACAGGACGTGCACCAGTGATAGGTGCACAGGTAGGAGACAGGTAGACAGCGAGAGAGAGAGAGAATAGACATGTAAAGAGGAAAGTGAAAATAACACTGTATGGAAAAGGATGGGAGGGAGAGGTATGGATAGAAAGAAAACGAGAGCGAGAGACCGGCAGACAGACAGGCAGACAGACAGACAGACAGGGAGTTTAGCACTAAGGGATGTTAAAGGTCTGTGGTCATTATTTCCACTAGTGGCTACAGCCAGATCGATAGAACAGAAGTGTGTGTGTGTGTGTGTGTGTGTGTGTGTGTGTGTGTGTGTGTGTGTGTGTGTGTGTGTGTGTGTGTGTGTGTGTGTGTGTCTTTGTGAGGTAGGACACATAAACACATGGTCAACCTGAACAGAGATCAGACGGATGCACACTCTCTCTCTCTCTCTCTCTCTCTCTCTCTCTCTCTCTCTCTCTCTCTGTCTCTGTCTCTCTCTCTCACACACACACACACACACACACACACACGCAACCAAGGGGGCACAAATGCATATGGGCAGGTGGCCAGATGGTATTGCATACTTTTCTTTCCCAAGCAGACATAGTTTACACAGTGCTGCTCTCTCTCTCTCTCTCTCTCTCTCTCTCTCTCTCTCTCTCTCTCTCTCTCTGTGTCTCTCGCTCTCTCTGCCTCTCTAAAACACATGCATTCTATATCTCTATTACATGCAGCCCTCTCTCGCTCTTTCTTTCTCCCTCGTTCTACCTCACACACACACACACACACACACACACACACACAGATCACACACACACACACATCACACATCACACACATCACACACACTGCTGGCGGTGTTGGCATATTGTCCCAGCAGGAATGAAGACTGAGGCCCGATAGCACTTAGAGCAGAGGACAGCCGCTAGATAGATTTCCAATACGCAACCAGAGGCTTAAGCAAGACAGAGCAACGGATAATCCTCCCTCCTCCTCCTCTGCTCTCTCGCTTCTCTCCATCCCCTTGGCCCACCCCCTGTTTCTTGTCATTCATTTTCTTTCTCTTTTTTCACCCTTTTATTGCCCTTTTTGCTCTCACTCCGTTTCCTCTCCCTCTCTCCCACCCGTCTGAAAGTTCTCTCTCACAGCCCCTTTCAGTTAATGTGGCTTCCCAAGTCTATCGATACTGCACTCTTTTCCTCTACTCTCTCTTGCTCTCTGTCTCTCTGTCCATCTCCTTCTCTACCCCCTTCCCTTTTATCTCTTACACTGCAATCTGTCAGTCAGTTTTCACTTTCATTTGATCTGCCCTTGTCTAACTCTCCCTCCTTTACAGGCTATCTCTCTCTCTCTCTCTCTCTCTCTCTTTCTCTCTCTCTCTCTCTCTCTCTCTCTCTCTCTCTCTCTCTCTCTCTCTCTCTCTCTCTCTCTCTCTCTCTAAATTGGCATTTTCCTCAGAGAACAGCTGTTAGTCTGGTGTTGGGAGACATCCTGAATTTAAAGCCATAACACACAGTTCACATTTGGAGCCGGTGAGGAGAGTAGGGTTTGAAGCAGGCACAGTATAACTTATTCATGCTTCGCCAGCCGATGTCACTCCTCATATCATCCTCGTTAGCTGCAAACAAACTGTAGGTACATGCTGTTCAAACACACACACACACACACACACACACACACCTGAAGAAAGGTGAATACAGATATGTGGATGGAGCAGAGTACTTGCCACGGGATAAAGGCGTCTTCCTATACAAGTTTGTCATCCATATGGCATCCAATCACAGAGCACACACCCCAAAACAGGCATAAATGCTCGGCCTAAATGCAAAAGGTGTAAGTCAAGATTGTTCGTTAGCTCAGCAACTTATTGAGCTATACAGCTAAACTGATCAGCCAAAACATTATGACCACCTGCCTAATATGCTGTTGGTCCCCCACGTGCTGCCAAAACAGTGCCAGCCCATTGAGGCATGGACTCTACAAGACCCCTGTGGGTGTCCTGTGGTATTTGGCACCAAAAAATTAGCAGCAGATCCTTCAAGTCCTGTTAGTTGTGACGTGGAGCCACCGTGGATCTGATTTGTTGGTCCAGCACATCCCACAGATGCTCAACCGGATTGAGATCTGGAGAATTTGGGGGCCGGGGCAACACCTTGAAGACTTCATCATGTTCCTCAAACCATTCCTTAACAATGTGTGCAGTGTGGCAGGGCACATTGTCCTGCTGAAAGAGGCCACTGCCATCAGGGAATACCGCTGCCATGAAGGGGTGTACCTGGTCTGCAACGATGTTCAGGCAGGTGGCACGTGTCAAATTGACATCAACGTGAACGTCTGGACCCAAGATTTGCCAGCAGAATATTGCCCAGAGCATCACACTCCCTCCACCAGCTTGTCGTCTTCCCACAGTGCATCCTGGAGCCATCACTTCCCCAGGTATATGGCACACACATACATGGCCATCCATGTGATCTAAAAAAATGGGACTCATCAGACCAGGCAACCTTCTACTGCTCCAAGGTCCAGTTCCAACACTTGTGTGCCCATTGTAGGCACTTTCAATGGTGGACAGGGGTCCTCATGGGCACTCTGACTGGTCTGCGGTGCTGACCAGGAGCGCCTCTTGCTGTTTCAGAGATGCTCTGACCCAGTTGTCTGGCCATAGCAATCTGGCCCTTGTCAAAGTCACTCGGGTCTTTACTCCTGACCATATCTCCTGCTTCCAGCATGTGGACTATGAGAGCTGATTGTTCACTTACCATCTGATCTACCCAGACCTTGACATGTACCCTTGTTTGGAGATGATCAACATTATTCGGTTCACCTGCGAGGGGTCGTAATGTTTTGGCTCATCAGTGTATGTAGATTGCATTTTGAGACCGGGGCTAAACGGAGCAGGTATTTCTTGAGATGTGGTTGACCTTAATAGCAAAGCTGTGTTCGAAATCATTCCCTATTTGTCATATAGTGCACTTTGTTCACCTTCCTCCATTTTGTTGTGTGAGGGCCTGATTTATTTATTTATTTTTGACTGTTGAGTGCCCTGAAAAATTCCCACAATGCAGCAGAAAATGTAGTGCCCAAGACATGTTGAAAATACCACAAAGTAATGCTTGGCCTTTTTGCCTCTCTAAATGGGCACTTTCACTCTCAAATATTATGTGTCAGGGGAGGAAAAACCCACAGAATGCACAAAATGGTGATTCAGCAGTGTCCGAAATCTCAGCTTAGGAATTTCGAGTGTAAACGAGTGACACAGCTAATGTCAAAACACAACTGGCCCTGAGATTCATTGCGTTATTTTTACTGTACTGTGTAAATAAAGCAATTCCAGCGGTGTTGGATGAATGGTACAAAGTCACCGAGAATAAAACAACAGCAGTAGTGACACATTTACTGCAATATAAGTTTTGGTTTTTATTTAGGCTTTATTCACAGTAGAGGTTTTGCTGACTCTGTGAGAACTTTCTTTGGCAATGATTTGAAAAGCAAGCTCGTCATTGGAGGGTTGTTGGCCCAAATGCCCGGACTGATCGGAACACAGTAATCAGGGAAAGTGGATGAGTAACACTACCCTTCCTCAACAACTACTGTGGGCATGCCTTTCAGCAAGGCACGTGATGGGCACTTCCTCCACTGACACTGCCCAGCAGCCAACAGCAGGCAATGGTTGTACTGGGCGATTCTTGTGTGTGTGTGTGTGTGTGTGAGCTAAGATGGTGCTAAAGAAAGAGCATGCATGCTAACTAAACCATCTTCAGGTAGATTAATGTCAGAAAAACCCACCAATGTCCAATCCTTATAGACTTAATCCATCAGGACAACTTTATGAGGAGCTGGTGCTGGTCTCTCAGAACACAGCATGAACAGTCAGCGAAGAGCCAGTCAACCACACACACACACATGTGTTTTTTGTGCGTGTTTGTGTGTGTGTGTTTGCTTGATCAAAGTGGCTCACGACTGACTGGTTACAAGACAGAGCTTATATTGTTTGTTTTTTTTCTGGGGAGGGGGGATTTTCCCCCCTTTTCTTCCCCAGTTGTACCCGGCCAATTACCCCATTCTTCCAAGCCATCCCGATCGCTGCTCCGGGGAGGGCTGCAGACTACCCCATGCCTCCTCTGATACATGTGGAGTCGCCAGCCGCTTCTTTTCACCTGACAGTGAGGAGTTTCACCAGGGGGACGTAGCGCGTGGGAGGATCACGCTATTCCCCCCAGTTCCCCCTCCCCCCGAACAGGCGCCCCAACCGACCAGCGGAGGCACTAGTGCAGTGACCAGGACACACACCCACATCCGGCTTCCCACCCGCAGACACAGCCAATTGTGCCTGTAGGGATGCCCGACCAAGCCGGAGGTAACGCAGGGATTCGAACTGCCGATCCCCGTGTTGGCAGGCAACGGAATAGACCGCTACGCTACACGGACGCCCCCAGAGCTTATATTGTTGGGTATAATTAGCAAGGCTACCAGTGCATGTATTTGCACAGAACATATTAAACTACTATCCACACCAGTACTGAGTCTTCAGAGGTTGACTGCCAGTTGTGAGAGAGTGCCTTTGCCCCATCTCAGTAGTCCGTGAGGAACATTTGATTTACAGGTTTTGAAAACTTAAAAAAAGTAAATTTCATTACCTTATAAACAGCTATGGTAACCAAAAGTCACCAATAGGCTGATACACTACTGTCCTCAATGCAAAGTTCACGTTGCACAGGCCCAAGAGCCAAACTGATTGATTTGGTAAGAAATGTTCAAACTACACTTACACACAACTATAAAATCCTACACATTGCATTCTAATAGACTCTGACTCAACTCCATAAATAATGGATAGAAGGAACGTGTTAATCAGTGTTAAATTAGTACTCAATTGCACAGACTTCATCTACCAGAGCCAGACAGAAAATTTGGCCCGGCTGTTTGCCGGATGCTTTCAGCGCAATGATAACCCTCCTTGTGCCATTCAACAAATACCACATATATCTCCAGTCAGCGGACGGCAGATCTCCCTCAGACGCTCTTTAAAGGGATGCCTTATTTTCATTTCGAAACATCCCTCATACCTTTCAATCAAATAGAGAATCTAGTGGAAAGATCCCACGCTGAGATACAAACCCTTAAAACGTGCCCAAAACCCATTGAATGCTTTCACAAACGGGCCTGAATGATGAAACCGCCCTTATATCCTATATTCCTAAGAAAAATTCATCTTCCTTTTGCCGGATGCAGCATCTTCTGACAGCATCTACTCTGCTGGAGCAAGACTTTCACAGCTTGCTCAATGGAATATTCTTTGTGTTGGATCAACCCATTGTGGTAAAGTGACTGGGCAGGTGGCCAGGACCCCAGGGTAACCACTGCAAACCAATTAATATCCCTGACCAAGGCACAGGATCATGCCTCTGGCAAAGGGCCTACAGGGAAAACAACCTTACTGATTGCACCCTTGAGTGTGCTGACACCAAAGTGACAAGACTGTGTGATTGTGCACGTGTGCGTGCACTCATTGGTGCGTGTGTGCATGCAAGTGCGTGATTGTGTGCATTCATTTGTATGTGTGCGCATGCAAATGTGTGAATTCATTCGTGTGTGTGTGTGTGTGTGTGTGTGTGCATGCAAGTGTGTGTGTGTGTGTGTGTGTGGTGATTCAAAGCCAATTCTGCCTCACATAAAGTCTGAATGTGTATTTACAGGTGTGTGTTTATGCATGCGTGTGTCTTTGTATCAAGCTTCCAAGTCACTCCCAACGCTTTGTGTGTTTCTGCATGCATCCGTGCAACTGTCTGTGTCTGTGCACTCCTCTGCCTCTGTTTCTCTCAGACAGCAACAATGGGCTCTGACTGACATCCGAGATGAAAATCAATCGTGATTATAAAGTTAGTTTCTAAGAAATCAGTATAAAAAGGCCCCCGGGTTGAAACGTCCAATGTTGTTGCCTCAGGTTGTTCGCTGTGTGCAATGGCCAAGTTATAATGTAACGTGTAACTTTTATCAAGAGTGTCCTCTTCTTTAACTGATGTCATGCCAAGTACCCACTTAAAAGCCTCGTTGTTGACCGTGTGTGCGTGCATGCGTGTGTTAGTATCACAGGGTATCAATTTCCCCCATTAAAAACCTAATAATCTCAACGTAAACACACAAATCTGTCTTGTAAAACACACACAAGTCTTGCTGTTGTCAAGGAGCTGTGGTTTTGACACCTGCGCAACTTGCTATGTTATTTTTATTTTATTTATTTTTTGTGGCAGTTTGGGTATCTCGGCTAATATTGCGGCGCTGATTCCCCCGGGTGGGAGAGGACACGAGCGTCAGCTTGAAACGCTAAAAGTCAAGACGATGACGCAACGTGTGCAGCGAGCGGAGCCGGACGGGACAGCGTGGCTCTTCAGCAGCTGTCATGTAAACGTCAACAGGCCAGTGAAGGGTGAACTGTCCGTGGTGCTGAAAGCACCGCCCACGCGGGCCAACGCCTCACACAGTGACATCATGGCACACGGAAATAGCAAAGACTCGACGGCACTGCCCAGTCACGTCGTAATAAAATCTTCTGATTTTTTTTTCTTTTAATCTCACACCGACTAGTTTCTGTCTCAGCACCTGAGGTGGACAGACATGACGCAAATACAGTGTCACTGTGCAGAGGTGGGGATTCTCTGGGAGTCAAAACACTTGGGACTCTTTTCGGCCGGCGGATCAGATGAGACGGTGTGCATGCAGCGGCCCCTGTCACGTGGCGCTGGTGAGAAGAGGCTTGGTGGTTGGAGCCAACTGGCTACCCGCGCCCGGCCGAACTGACGAGCGCCTTCAGCGTTTGGGTTCAGTCCAATCAGGCACGCAGAGACTTGCACCCCTTGGCATCGATAACGTCATGTTGTAGCCGATGAGGTACACAGGGGATACAGCCTCCTCTGACCCCCACCAACGCCGGTGTAGTGCCAAGCCTTCTGCGCACCACAACGAATGGGACCCCTAAGTTTGC
>NC_079213.1:13323033-13355533 GCF_029633865.1 Lampris incognitus
GCTGCATATTGGCAGACACACACACACACACATACACACACACACACACACACACACACACACACACACACACACACACACACACACACACACACACACACACACACACACACACACACACACACACACACACACACACACACAAGACCGGCGAGTCCTTCGGTATAGTCAAAGGGAGACAGATGGACCCTGGTGTCTGACATAATAAAGGTCTGACGCTTTCTCTCTCTCTCCCTGCTGTTTCCCTCCCAAATCAGCCTCTGTCTGATGACACTGGCTGGCGGAGAGCAGGATTGACGGAGGGAGGGAATGGGAGAGGGAAGGAGGGATGGAGAAGGATTGGCATGTGAGGGCAGGTCGTGGGAACAGGCACTTGCACGGTTGCACCCGAGGGAGTGCATGTGTGCAGACACAAACACACAACGACAAAGATACAAACAAAGACACACACACACACAGACACACACACACACACACACACACACTGTCCAATGTCCAGGCCAATCCAGCCTACACATGGAGCATCAATGCTATTTATGAGTACTCCATATTTGTAGTTCCTGACCCCTGTGTGTGTGTGTGTGTGTGTGTGTGTGTACATACCATGTTTTTCTATCCTAATGGGGACATTTGGTCCCCATTAGGATAGGAAAAGAACCCAACCTGAAACCACCTACCTTGTGGGGACATTCATGGGTCCCCAAGAAGAAAAGGGTCTATTTTAGGATTAGGACGTGTGTGTGTGTGTGTGTGTGTGTGTGTGTGTGTGTGTGTGTGTGTGTGTGTGTGTGTGTGTGTGTGTGTGTGTGTCGCTGTGAATCTCATTTGGTCCCTGGGAAACGCTATACAGACACAGACACGCAAGCAACAGACTGGACTCAAACCTTTGGCTTCCGTGTGGGAAACCAACAAAGGGGGAATCCCAATGACAGAGGGAGACCAAATATTTATACTGCCACATTATGTACCGTTATGGAAGATGCAAGTGTTCGTATAAAGTCTTCATATGAATGTAGAGAGCGATCAATAAATACACTGACTCAGTAAACAGCCTTTGCAAGTGTATTGTAAAACACAGCCGGGTTGCTCTACAGTTATCAATGCCTACCATTATTATGTATCATCAATAAATGCAACCTCTCGTTATCCTGGTAAGGCCCATTCAGATCAAGGCTCTCTTTGGAAATGGACGAGAGAGCAACAGTCGTGGATCATTACTCACTGATGTGCATTGAATTCAGTGTGTTGGAGCAACACAAAAAGGAAAAAAAGAAGAAAAAAAACCCTGATACGTTTTCCCTCGATCTCCAAGACAGATGGGGTCTACTAGGCTAACGTGGACCAACCAATGCATCTCTCGGCTATTTCGTTCAGATTTGCACAAGCGAAGGCATTGCAAGAAAACGAGCCATGCCCAACTGGTATCTCACGCACACACGAGGGTGCATGCCAAAAAACACACGCGTGGATGATGTCCAACACGGGTTTTGTAAGAGAGAGTGCACGTATTGTGTTCACACCCTCGCACATTCTGGTCTTGGTTTTTATACCGCTTGGCAAGCGAACATGGGAGTGTAATTCTGCAAGACACTGAAAGGGAGACGCGTTCTGTGTCGGAGCCGAATTAGAGTCGGGTGAAATGAAACAAATCAGCCACCCACCTGTCATCTAGGGGTTGATTACAACTTCACCAAGAAGCTCTCTTGTTTCTGTTACAAGTTCTGCTGACAAAAGGGAAATGGAAAGGGTGGTGGTGGTGGGGGGGCAAAAGAAACAAAGTGCAAAGCTGTGTTTCTAGCGACATTCACAAAGCTGACATTGCCACTGCTTCCTGGGGCAAGACATTCATCTCGCAGTTTAGGGATAAACTGCAGCCAGATTTTATTATATTTTTGGATATAAACTCATCTGCATGCTTTCCCAAGTGAACTCCTCAGTACAGCTTTAGGTAATGTAGGGTTATTGAGATCATATCTCACTCATTTCCGTGATTTCGAACGTTAATATAGCAGCTCGCTATGTAAAGAGATAGCGGAGTAATGGCGTCCGGAGCAGAGAATGACGTCACACCCCCTCTGTGTGCCGTAATGTGTTTCTCTGTTCTTTGTTGTGGAAGCCGGTCCAGCCGATACGTGTTAGCACATGTGAGCTAGCTAGCGTTAGCAGGATCGCTAGCAAGCTAATAATGACTTTACATGGATTTAGGGGACTCTGCAGAACGAAGAAACAACTCCTTACCAAACTGAATACGTTTCCAATGTTCATAAAATATAACTGTACTGTAAAAATCAATGTTCCAGCCAACAAACGAAAAGCCAGGAGCGTGAAGGGAGGGTGCAGATTTGTTTTGGTCTGAGATGTTGGTGCTGTATGTTGTTTATAGTACCTTTAGTAGCATCTTTTAGCCAAGAAAAGGCTGTTTTTGGGGACAACATTTGAGACGATATTCATTTAGATATTTTCAGCAGTTTCCAAAAAGCCACATTCTACATCTTTAAAGTTTCGTTTCACTTTGGTTCAGTGTTGTCATTGTTTATTTACACATTTTAATAGAAGTTCAGGAGCAGTCCACCTTTGGCGTTAGCTGCCAGGCCTCAATGTCCCCCGTTACACATTAGCTCTACTTTGGCACTTAGGGTTGTTATCGTTTGAAATCTTCAAAAGGGCGGTTAATTAGTTGGTTTGCCAGGTAGCTGACCATTCTTAATCTACTGGGTATGTGAGATTGAAATAAGTAAGCTAACTGAAGATAAACCAGAACTTTACCGCTGACAGTTCTACAGTAAATGAACTAAACAAACTGTATATAAATTTGGTCAACCCGGTCTCACAGAGAAAACATTCATATACAACTTATTTGCTGTTCCTGAGAATAGGCACCCATACTATGCATTTGTACATCGTCGTTATGCATTATTATCTTGATAATGACAGAATTAATAACATTGAGAGTAAATCGGGGTTAAAAGTAAGCGGATGACCTGAACGACATCCTCATTCATTAATATGTTGGCAATCAACGTATTTTAGAAACCGCAACTAAATTGTGTGCACAAGTTTGGTTTACATGACTTGGCTGCTCTTGGAAGGGCAGGGGATTTAATCTATTCCCTCTTCCTTCAACAATGCTATTCAGTTGCCATTGAGCAAGGCACCCAACCACTTCAGGTGGGCTGGTCAACAATATGTGGTTGTACTAGGAAGATGCAGCTCCCAGGTGTGACTGATTGTATTTATGAGAGTACCACCTGTACATAGTACACAGTGCTACCCAGAGTGTTGATGAGGAAGGTTGTGTACTCTGTCAGCCTTCCCCAAGGGGACCCAAATAAGAAATTTAATGTCTCTTCTTGGAATGAATGCTGTTGATAAACCCAGTGAACCCTGTAGGCTACCTATCATCACCTATTCCTTCTGTGGTTTTCTATTCATCGCCAGAGGGCTACAGAAGAAGGAAGGTAGAAATTGTGCAATGGACCTGCTATATAAATTATGGATTTCCTTTGCTTCCCACTGACTACCCAATCCTCTACTTCCTGTAGTGTATACACATTGCAAATGTAAAGAAGTCAAGCAAATATGATCATATTTTGGTAATTGATATAATCAGTTGAGCAACAAATTTTCACATGATATAGCAAATCTTCAAATAAGGCAGATTGGTCCATGGTTTGAGATAATGCAATAATTTATTGAAAGTATTGAGCAAAGTCAATTTGTTTAAACTCTTTGAATGACATCACCTGTGAGGGAAAATTAAGATTTTAAAATGAGTATAACGTTACATAATTTGTGAACATATGCATACTTTGCAGTTGGCCTGCGAAACTTATGATATCCATCCCCTTTATTTCAGGAGAAGAAAAAAAAACACCATCCCTATATCCTTCAGTTACATTGCCACAAACTGACCCCTGGCTGTATCCTAAATCCACTTCCTGGTTATGAGCCAATCACCAACACCTCTTTTCTTTTCACCACCAATCAGGGGGCAGTACTCAATCTTGACTGAATGACTATTGACATGATTGAACTGCTGATGGATAAGTCATTAGCCTCATCATTGACAAAGACATCCCCCCTGACCAAAAGATAGATACTGCTCCAATAGATAGACGCATACATAGTCAAAATGTCAGAAACACTGGTCCGGAGAGATTCATTCATTAACGTAGCTGCTTAATAATGTTCAGGGTCAGAAGGCTTCAGCTTTGCTTCCCAGTATAATCTGGCCGGAGGGCCGAGAGGCATCCTGAATTCAGTCTTCAAATGTCTTTGGAAGGAAATTGGAGCACCTGGGATCCTCACGTAAATGGGAAGAATATACAAATTCGGTCCAGAAGGGTCAGAATGAAACCAAGGAACCACAACTATAACACAAAATAGATAGTCTGTGGGAAAGTAAAATGTTGCTGGGACTGAGGCTCTTTACATACCAGCTGTACAAACAAGAGAAGCCACATCCTTGTGGCTGGATGTCAGCTTGTCACCAGAAAATGTCCGTAGTTCAATGAACTTGTAGGAAATTGAGGATGGCTGATAAACTGCTTACTGGAAAGTTGGTAAAGTAGCACTCTCCCCTGAAATTAGTAACACAGATGTGCCGATGAATATAATACACCAGTTAACAGTCTATGGAAATCCAGTGAAGTTGCACCATTTGCATGTGAGTCCTCCTCCATTACCCATTACCATTCAAAACAGCTGGAGTATGGCCTGTAGTCAATGAGGACCAAGACAAACATGGAGCTCATTTACAGCCAGGGTAGCATCCAGGCAAAACATGTTTTATCAGCCAGGTAAGAAAAACACATTTGCACATACAGGAATTTGTTTTCATGAAAAGGGCATGGCTGATGAAACTGACTAATTAGATACTGCTAAGGGTATAAAATCAGTTGCAGGGTTATTTCCGGAAATTTCAGAAGAGACATTGTATCACATGATGATGATGAGGATGATGATAGCTACTTTATTCATCCCTCTTAGGGGAAATTGATGATCACATTGTCTAAATGTACAAAAAGCTCTTGAGGAGGCTAACAGATGCTCTCAGCCTTTGGTCAAAACAAGTGGCTAAAGATGGGATGTTTTTTTTCTATCCTTTCACTGCCACCCAGTGCCTTTGATGAGAAATGCAGCGCACAGTCCATGTACTATAATGGCTGTGGAAGCAGCAGATACTGTTAAACGTTTTTCATGAAATTCAATTAAAACTGCCATCTTGAAAGAGCCTTTAATTTTATAAACGTTCACAATCACAAAAATGTTAGTTTTTATTCTTTGCTGGGTATAAAACTAACTAACACCAGCTACAAGCCCACAGAGGTCAATTTAGGCTGCGGCTAATTCGTTGCCCACATCACCAGCCGCTCTGGAGGGAAACTAGAGGGCCCTTTTATAAGAATCTAGTAGGCCAAATTTTGGGATTTATCTGTCACTGCAACTGTGGACAATAAAGTGATCTTACTGTCCTTATTCAGCTTTATGTTCAGAGCCACAAAGTGTTTTCTTTGTTTGTGGAGCAGAAACACACAGACCAAGCTATTCTACTTCCATGAACACTGAGATCTTTACCCCTGAACAGCTTTGTACCAACACGTGTGAGTCCACTACAGTAAATGACAAATAATGCTTTAAAAAGGAATAATCTAATAATACAACAACAAAATATAGTTTTAATATTAGTGGTATTCGTGTATCAGTGAATTTGATGTATTATGTTAATATTTTGATACAAAAGCATATTAGATAAATTATAGCATCATAATTATAATTTAAGTATAGTAATCAATTCGTTGGTATATTTGTATCATTTATCAGCATATAGTTTTAAGTTTTAAGCATAACTGCTTAAAACTGGCATCTACATTTTAACTTCCCTTTGAAAAAACATTCTATTTTATTCTACTGACTTAACGTTTATAATAGAATCCGCTGTTTTGCTGACAAAATCGCTTCAGCAGATCATCAAGGTGAACTCTAAATGTATAAACACAAAATTAACTAGTATACTTGGGGGGGGCAATGTGTTAGTACAAAGGTCACCTCTGCACAGAATGGGGGGGGGACGTTTAAAACAGACCAAATTTGTCCACAAAATCACGAAAATCAACGAGAGAAAAAAAAGACTATCTTCTGATAGTATTCAATCACTGGCCATGGATATAGCAAGCGGGCGGGGCAGACCTAATTTTTGACCTGAGTGTTTCAGCGTTATTCGCCATCTTAAAACGACAGTCTAATGTGACACATGGGTGTCAGGAGACTCCTTAGGGACGTAAACATAATCCGAACGGCAAATTGATCGACTTTTCCGAGTCGATTAGTACGACTGAAATCTCCACGACTGCCGCGCAACTAGTTATGCCTGCTTGTTTACAATCTGCCCAACGAAAAATGGCAGTTGACAAACTGCCCTATGACAGTTCCACCTAGTTTAGATGACGGACGAAACTATTTAGTTTGCAAGTGGCGATTTTGTAGGACCGCTAACCAGCAGCGAGTGACGGATTCAACTGGTTGCCTCTTCAGAGGGCTGACTCGGTCAACGGTTACCAAAGCGAGCTAACTCGTTAGCCGCGGACATTAGCTGGCGGGCTAACTTTAACATTGGGAACAATGACGGCGACTTCGGCGAGCAGCGGCACCTGTCTCGCTGCGAAAGGGCTGGACATAAGTCTGGCCGCTCTGCGGCGACAAGACCCCTACATTAATAACATCGTAGACGTCGCCAGCCAAGTCGCCTTGTACACTTTTAACAACCGGGCGAATGAGTGGGTAAGTTTTTGATTTGAAAACAAGGACGTCGGCGCGGTTGCTGCGTTAGCATAGCTTCGTCATCGCTTATAGGTGGGCTTGAGTTGTGTCGCTGACGTCATCTTGCCCCCATCTAACTTGTTTTGAGACTTCACATTATCATCGTGACCTGACGAATAACCTAAATGAATATAAAAAATAACAAAATGAACGGTCATCTACAAGTGAGTGTGAGTGAAAATGTTTTAAAAATAATTTAAAATAACCTACGTGGCCCAGACAAAATATGCATTATCAACCCTATTTTAATTTTAATGATGTTAGAATTTAATCAGAGTCAGAATCATGTTTATTGTTCATGTAGGTTTGCACATACATGGAATTTGACTCCGGTTTCGTGGCTCTGTCAGAGTACTTAACACAGAATAACAACACTACAACACAACAATCTTCAAATATATATACACAAGGGACTTATACAGGCGAAGTAAGAGGTCTTAAAGTGCAGTGGTGCAGGGAATATATCAGAGATGCTGAAATACCTGACCTTAGATGCCTAACCTTAGAATAGTCATATTTTTCTTTGAAGCTTTACTAGATAGTGTCAACCACAGTAAGACTCCCAACAGCTGTCAAAACCGAATCAGTAATCGCAGAACTTAGTGTTTGGTTTTACTTTTGTAAACTCAAGCATTTTATAGCATATTGTAGTTTGCATCTGCAGTCGTTTTATTATTTAGATTGTGTATTCTGTACATAGTCTATATTCGAATTGAAATTGCTTGTTCAAACTCTGTGGTCAGATAGGTGGCCAGACATACTCACTCTCCAGCTTTATCGCTGTCAAACAGCCATTAATTACTTGGGCTGTGTAGTTTTGTGTGCTATTTCTGCATACAGTTGGATTTGAATGGAAGGGAAATGTGCCTCACTGAGATTCAAAGTTGGAATGTGGGACAAATTGACTTGACAAGCTTTTGCTAAATTACTCCCTTTTTGCATGGCACATCAGTCTGCAGAGTGTTTGCCCATGCATCGCATTTACCTAATTTCCAAAATAAAAATTAGTACCATAAATACATGCCCATTTTAAAAGGTGGACTACCTGGGAATCCATGTGCATTTGTTCACCCATGCGTCAATACACTTTTGATGTTAACATGATATGATAAATTTAGTTGGCTTCTGCATATACTCTGTACTTTTAAACTTTTATATATTAATGAATCCAATCTGTAGAATGTCATCTAATGTTGGTCTGAAAGCCTTGTTTATAGGGAGACTGATCAGGGGTGCTGACAGCTGTGCAACTTCAACAGCATGTGATGTGCCAGTCATATCAAAGCTGGCTTAACACAAATGGTTGTGTGTATGATTAGTTCTTCCTGGGTCATTCAATACCATCAGCCAAAAAAGATAATTAACATGCCCCACAGCACTGGTGGGGTATAGCGTTAACCCAATTATCTTACACAAAAAACCCTCCAATTAAGAACCCCCCCCCCTTTGGGCTGATCAGTTTAATTTTGAAAATGGCATAATGCTGGGATGCAGTGATGAAATGCACCATCCCTATAAGCTTCATCATGGGCTACTGAATGGAGATCAACAAGTGGCCCCTACTAATTTAGTTGTGGTGGACAATGACAGTGCAAGTAAGATGAGTACACCCTAAACTCTATCTTCTTATTGATGTTTCCTCTCTCTTCTCAATTCTGTAATACAGCAACAATTACACAAATTAATCCTGATACAAGACATACAATGACATATGGTTTTCTTTTACTTTATCTGTAGTTATACAATTCATTTTGAAAATATATTTTTTTAAATATATATTCAGTATGTTATATAACTACTAAAGAACAAATTACTATGTCTGTTTGCTCACTCATGTTTGTCCATTTAGGAGAAAACCGAGGTGGAGGGGACTCTGTTTGTCTACTCAAGGTAATGTTAGACTTGATGCAGACCATGCTTCCATTATGGGAAAGACCATGATATCCAGCTCCCCTGTGACCTCCTTTTCAGAGTTTGTAATAAGCATAAAAAAACCCACTTTTTTTTCTTCAAACTACCCTTAGATGGATGTGTGCACATGTATAACAAGTTACACCGATGAGCCAAAATATTATGAACACTCACAAGTGAACTGAATAACGTGCGCGCGCGCACACACACACACGTGCAGGCATGCGCGAGAGTGTGTGGAGAAAGGACTTGTGGCAGACATCTAACGCTCTCCTCTTTCCCTCTGCAAATTGAGTCCTGAAGGAATGTAAACCCATGGGGCCCTTCATTGTTAACATACACACACATATTCTGTATGCATCCAGCAACAGCAACAGCAAAAAAAAAAAATAATCATGTCTTATTCTTTTGTTATAAATGTACACTAATGAGCCAAAACATAATGTCCACACAGGTGAACTGAATAATGTTGATCCTCGCTGGGTCAATCAAATTCAATGGGTGAAACTGGCTGGGATCAAATAACAAAAGTCCAAACAATCCTTATATTTCCTGTTAAGTTAAACTGAAACATCTATTCTGCCATATATATATTTTTATGTTAATGGTCAAATTGGATTCTGTTTCAGTGTTGCAGCCTTGTCTCTATTGTCAGTATTTAAAACTACCTGAAAGTCAGCGTTTGTTTCTTAATCAAATCTACAAACATTAGGTCACAATTTATTTGAAACTTATATGTCACCATAGGTGTCACATATATCTCAAATGCTGGATGTTATAGTTTTCAACAAAATTCTTTTACAAGTGTTTCTCTACTTTGTCTAGACTGGCGTCTCCCAGGCATGGGTTCACCATCATGAACAGGCTCAGTATGGACAATCTTACAGAGCCGATCACCAAAGACCTGGACTTCCAACTGCAGGATCCCTTCTTGCTCTACCGCAATGCACGGTGTAAGCACACACACACACACACACACAAAAATGTGTGCGCAACCATGCGACCACAGATGCACACCCACTCATCCATCTGCTCTCCCACAAGTCACATACACACATCACTGCAACTAATCTCTGCCTTGCAAGGGTTTAAGCCTAAAATCTAATGTGTGTTCTATTTTGTTCTGAGCATTTCAATTCTGCTCAGCAAGGCAAAACCGATATCCCATGTGAGGCGAGTGGGTTAGGCTGGTTGACTAAGGAGGGAAAGGGATGGGACAGGGACCAGGGGCTTACAAATGCAGATTATGAATGACATTTACTAAGAACTAAGACAGTATAAGTTTCCTTGAAGTTTTGCCTTTTAATTTTTTTAAAACAAGCACATATTTTCATCTCAGCCAACTCTCCCCCTCTTGACCTAGGACACCAGTCCACCCAAAGTCTCAATGTGCTTCTTAAAAGCATTGAGAAAAAAATAATCTTCACCTTAATCTTCTGAAATTGCTTAGGCTGACCAAATTGTGATTAAATCTGGCAATCTCAGTTTAAGCACAAAGCGTTATTATAGTCTGCCAAAACTACTTTTAAGACCATTGAGTAAGGATTTCTTTGTGACTAGTGTACTGTGACCTAGACTGGATATATGTATCATAAACCCCCCCCCCAAAATAACCGATATCAGTTTGTGTTTTCTTAGAAGGATTAGCAGAGGACAGGGTACAGAGTCTGTTTTAATGTCCTCTATGAAATATGGAGTTGTGCGTAAAGCTCTGGTCTTCACATATCGTTAGAGATGCATGTCTGAGAGAAGGATCGAAAGACCAGTAGATCAGAGAAAGCATACGGCAAAACCAATAAAACCCTAACGTGCAACATATTGTCTGGACGGACAGGTGTGTACATAGATGGGGTGTCGGACAGAAAGCCTTGTGCTCTTAGCAAACTGTTAGCGCACACCAGTAGCTCCATATAAGGAGCAGAGGTATTCTCGTGTCTCAGAACCATGTAGTCTCTCTTTCGCCCTCTTGTTCTTTCTCTTTATTTCTCTCTCTCTCTCACTCTCTCTCTCTCTCTCTCGCTTTCTCCAACGAGACAAAGCAGACCTGCCACACACTCCAGAGGAAGTGCATGTGCATGCGGATAAATGTACAGATGCACTTCCATTCAATCGTGCACAGAGAGCGGACCACTGGCGGACTGTACTGCACAGCCTACCAGTAGATTAGATAAACCGCAACACTTAACTGATAACACAACTGTGCACACACATGCACTGCCGACACACACGCACACAGGCACTGCTGACACACACACACAAGCACTGCCGACACACAGACCTTCATTCTGTCTCTCCCTCTCTCTCTTTCACTCTTGTACACTCGTGCGTTCTGTCACTCTCTCCATCAGGCAGAGTGTAGGCAGGTGGAATGCAGTGTTTAGATACCAGTGCATTCCTTAGGCTTACTTTGTTCCTGTGTTGCAGTTATATAATTCAGTCAACATAATGCAGGCTCATCAGAATAAGGTGTGTGTACCACATACTGGTGGTTATCACTCCCACTTTACACCTATATAGACATGTTTGCTGTTGTTGTTGTTTCGGGGGAGGGTCAAGAAAATCAGTTAACAGCCCAAAGTTGGCATTTGTTACCAACAAACAACAACTCATCGGTGAGGCATTGTGAAAAGCCACAAGCCCCAGTTTGCTTGCAATGCTGCCAGTTCCTCTGTAGCGTGACCTCTGGCTGGAGAGATCGTGGAGTCTTATCACTACACAAACACGAAGCCCCTTAAGGCTCCCTGTTGCTGGAACTGCCTGGAATGGCGGCTGGCATAAAGTGGCACTCTGGGCTAAAAATAAACGGTGGAGACTAGAGATACAGCATAATAGGACAAGTTTCCTGGAAGAGAATTTTTTGTTGCACGTCACCAGTCTTCTGGCAAACTGCACAGTACAGATAAACCAGTAGATAGGTCTAGATCCGGTCCTAGTTCAAAATTGATCGCAGCCTTTACCTTGGCAGAGTTAATGCCGCGTTCTGTCCATTGAGTCACACAAGGAGTGTTTGAAACCCCCAACTCTAGCACTCAAGTTACACAGGGCATTAAGCCCTTAACCATAGCAGTTGTGAGCCATTTTCTCTTTGGCTATGGCAGGTGATTTTGCCTGTTTGGTAGCCATTTTGGCAGGTAGTAATCATGATTTGAAGGCCTTATTTGAGCTTAAAGATCTAACTGGTTGGTAAAATGGTGAGTAATACCAGGTTTCTTTGTGTCGCTGGCCTTTTTCTGCAGATTATAATTTATATTATACAACAGGAGGGGTCAGTGGTCAATTCTGCATCTGATGTCCTCATGGAAATCTGTTTTGATGTCAGTTAGCATTTTTCTAAAACCTTGAGAAAAATCCTAGATGGTTCAAATGTGAACAGAGCAGATTCAGATGGTTTGAATTGATGAGATGGTTTATTGTTTTCTTCTTATAACTGCTCTCGAAAATAACATCACTAGGACTTTCTAACTAAAATGGCTCACACCAGTGCAGCAGACATGGCAAACAAGCTGGCTGTCTGCATTTGGTATACTGAATATGCAGTAAGCTGCATATTTGATATCCCATGTTTCATTCAATGTATAGCATCTTACCTCCAGGCTGTACGTATGTATATCCCAGGTCTCTCTCTGATACCAGCAGGCCTTTGAATCTGACCTCAGGTTCCTCCTCCAGTCTCTCGTGTTTAAGTTTCCTCCGAAACAGTCCTCTCAGCATGGCTGCACCAGTCTTACACCGATCCAAAAGGACGCTGATAGTTCCTTCACTGTGATTTTATGGAGCTTGGACAACTAGGATTCTGCGTCAGGTTACACTTGCACAGAAACAAAAAATCTATTTTTTTGCATCAAGATTACTTTCCACAGGTTTTGGTTTTTCTTCTGGTTGACAGGTCTTCTTCAATGACTAAGGTTGCACACACACAGCACTGCTCCAGAACTCAAGGTCCCTTTGGCAAAGCCACAGGTGGTCTTGCATGTAGTTGTGACAGCATTTATGGTAAACCCTCCATGGAAATGTGCTTCGGTAGCTGGGGTGTGTAATGCTTCTTGATATCACGCTTTTCTGAAACTCAAAATTCTCTTTAAGCCTTAAGCTAGTTGACATGTAGCTGTAACAGCGGCTGTGGTAATATTTTTTGAGCACTAATGTCCTTGATATGCTCTGGTCCCCGAAATTCACTTACTCTCCATCTTCACTGAGGAGTTACGGCGATGGCTCCCCTTGAACAAATATTAATCCTCGCTATGAGCGTGTCTAGCTGTATGAAGTGAAGCACAGTGGTGCGGGGAGAAGAAAACAGTATCTGTGCTCATAGTGTGAGGAAACCTTTCTTGGGAAATAGCAGTTTAAGAGTATTGTCACTGATGGACAGGGCTGTTCACAAAGTCAAAGTAAAGCACACCTAAATCCCCCTCAGACAGACTACGGGGTGCTTTTTCGAGACCAAAGAAATATCAGAGTGCACCAAAACTAAACACATCACAAAGAAATCTGCTCTGACCAGTCAAATCCCAGTAGTTTGGGGGTAAAGCCTGCACAGAGTTGCCGTGTTGTACAAGCACACCTAATCCTTCTCGTATGGACCGTGTTGCTTCCAAAAAAGAATAACTCAGCTTAAACAACTCCAGGTTTCCTGGTGAAACCTTCTTTGTTGCTACTCGACACTACCACAAAAACATTTAAAATCCAAATAAAAGAAATAAAAATTAAAGTCATATGGCAAAAGCGCATGCAAGTCTGCTTAAATACACCACTGGGGTGAACACTATCAACAGTATGATCTTGATATACTGAAAAGGGCCGTCGGAGAGTAGGGTTGACAGAAGACACGTGTACACCGCTGCTCAGCGTTTTCTGATTCTGCCATAAACAAAGAATTATAGCAGACGACAGACTTTCAAAACACGGGTCGGCTAAAACAGCTTTTCATTTATCCTGCTTATCGTCGTGGATTCCCATAAGCCTCGGTCATGTTTAAAAAGGGATGCAGTCATGTCCAGAAACGACATTCCTAAGTAGGTTTTCACAGTCTTCACCTCTCCAGGAAATGGATCCCAGACATGAGTAAGAGTCCTCTAGTTGAAGCCGTCTGTCTGCGTGAATCTTAGCTGTGGGGTCGCCGGTCCAAATCCCTGTTTGTGTCCGCTGGTCTGCTGTCGGTGCTCTGTTCGGGGCTGAAAAGTTCTCCCTCTCCCGCGTCTCTTTGTGGCCTCACCTCAAAGAACTTGAGCACTCTGTCACTGGTTGATGGTCATTGACTGCAGCTATTCTCTCTCTCCCTTGCTCTCCCTCGCGCTCCCTCGCGCTCCCTCTCCCACTCTAAAACTTTTCCAAGCTCCCGCCCTCTCTCTCACACATGTTCATACTCATACTGGAAGCTCAGCCATCCTGTCAGACACCTCTTCTTCGTTGGTGACAGTCGTAGGTCAAGCTCTCTCTCGCTCTCTTGTTTGTTTCTTACGTGTTAATGGTTGAGGAAAAATCTCCTTGGTTTTCTGATATTCTCTTCTTTCTTTCCTATCAAATATGTCACACTCCTTATCACCTTTCTCTGCATGTCCCTCTTTTTTGGGGGGTGGGGATATGGGGTGTGTGTGTGGGGGGGGGGCACATCGGAGAAGTCATTTAAGACCTTTTCACAACTGAAAGGTTTCAGGTTTTGTTTCTGCTTTCAGACACTCTAGCTCTGTCTTGCCCTTTTTTTCTCACTCTCGTTTCTGTCTGTCAGCCTGTCTACTTTTCCTCATGTTCTCTCTCCCTCCCGTCTCTGTCTCTTGTCTTTTTCACTCTCTATTTCCTCCTCTTTCTTATGGTATTTTTCTATTCCTGCTGTGGTGTTTGGTCTCTTTCTGTCTTTGTCTACATCTCTCTCTCTCTTACGCCGTCCCTTCCTCTCCTTCTGTCACCATCTTTCAAATCTCTCTTCCAGTCTCTTTGTGCTTCCCTGTCTCTATATTTTTCTTTCCCTTGATCTCTCTCTCTCTCTCTCTCTCTCTGTCCCCTGCTGTCTCCAGAGAGCCAAAAACCTCTCAGTACCAGTTGCTTCTCTGCTGCTGGAGTTGGGATAATCTCCCCTGAAACACCGCACTCAGCTCCCTCTCTCTCTTTCTCTCTCTCTCTTACTCTCTCATTCTTTATTTTTATCTCTTATTTTCTCTGTCAGTTCTCTTCCTTTGTCTTTCCCTCAGTCTCACTCTATCTCTGTCAAAGATGTTCATCCCCAGTGAGCAGTAAGTGGTCCCCCGCTCCACCAGACACACACACTCTCACTGCAGTTACTTATTTGGTACTGAGACCGATTTTTCCCAGGCTTGACTCAACTTTGTGTGTGTGTGTGTGTGTGTGTGTGTGTGTGTGTGTGTGTGTGTGTGTGTGTGTGTGTGTGTGTGTGTGTGTGTGTGTGTGTGTGTGTGTGTGTGGACGAACTTGTTTTTCCCAAGCAGTGATCCCATTTTGCTCTCTCCTTCTCTGCCTATCTCACATCTCAGGCACTCTCTATCTGCACTCCCCAGCCCCATGTTGGTCTGCATGTGTTTATGTGCGTGCACTTGATCGAATACAAGACAGGAGACTTCGCATTCGCAGAGTAGCAGGTTGTGTGTGTGTGTGTGTGTGTGTGTGTGCGTGCGTGCGTGCGTGTGTGCGTGCGTGCGTGCATGCGTGCCTGTTGTTCAGACAGGATCTTCTTTGCACCTTGTGTCTACTGTTGACCTTAAATCTATAAAACCCCCAACCTGCTGCAGTGCAGTTTAAAACATCATTCATAATTACTCTCTTTCACCCCCCCCCCCCATCAATTTAGGAGTCTATATTCTACTTTTCCCATTCCTTCGTCTGTTCCTTTTTCTATTGCCATCTCTCTTTGTCGTTTTTTTTTGGGGGGGGGGGGGGTTACTAGTCTTATCTTTTCTTGTGTCCGTTTTAGGAAACATGCACTTGGATGTGTGGAGGTGTGAAGGGATGTGTGGCTGTCAGCGCTGTACTTCTGCAAGACAGAACTGAACACACACCTTCAGAGCACACACGCACACACATACACACGTGCACACACACATACACACACAGCTTAACTTTTAACTAATCAAGTTGAGAGACTGCTGTTTGTCCCGTTTTCGTTGAGTTCTTTTGTATTCTGCTGTAGAATTGCCTAAATCATCGCTTACTGACTGGAAATTAAATGTGTCACTTATGTTACAACGTTTAATTACTGTGTAGGCAAATACTTGTGCTTTTTGTATTAACCAACATAAGCATCAAAACCAGTATTTCATTTACAGTGACAGTGTTGATGTTGGTTGTTTGATAGTTTGTGAATGTGTCTTTATGCATGGTTATGAACGTTCCTTTGGTTTGCACAGTAAACTGCCTAACATCTATCGGGACCCATGCAAACTGATATACTTTAATGAGCGACCAGGAAATGTCATGCAACGTGACACGTATTCCTGTGTAATCTCTTTAAGATGTGTGTTTATGTTGCCTCTGCCCTCTAGTGACTGTCAGTCTGACTGTGTTTATGTCCCTAAGGAGTCTCCTGACACCCATGTGTCACCGGTTAATGGTTCTGCTGGCTTCTTTTCCCATTGGCTTGACTGGGAAATGACTCATTTTGAACCACGGGCTCAAACCCAGCAGTTCCAATAATAAACGGTTTGCATGCCTGTCGCTCCTTTACTAAAGTCATAACTGAACAACCGTACCTATGGTTGTCGTGCCGAATGGGTTGTGAGTGCTTGTCAGGTCAAGACACTAACTTTGTCGCACAAACACTATAATAACCAGTACATTTCAAAATTCCTCTGCCATGTGAATTTTTTTTTTTTTAAGTTGGCAGAGAGAGTTTCATAGTAGAAAAAGCTATCTGGGTGGTGGTTTGTTGTCTGTCAAGGAGGCTGGTAGATTACTGAAACCTGACTGCTGCTGATTCAACACCAGTACAGTGTTAGCGAGGAGCTAGCAAAAGGTGCATCACAATTATTCTCTGGGTACACAGACAACATGGAGGTGACACTCTGTAGCATCCCCGACTGTTTCTCCATTTCTTGCTCCTGTTTTGCTGTTAAAATGACTTTCATAAAAAGGGCGTCTGGGTGGCGTGGCGATCTATTCTGTTGGCTACCACCACAGGGATCGCTGGTTCGAATCCCCGTGTTACCTCCGTCTTGGTCGGCCGCCTCTACAGACACATTCGGCCGTGTCTGCGGGTGGGTAGCCGGATGTGGGTATGTGTCCTGGTCGCTGCACTAACAGCTCCTCTGGTCAGTTGGGGCGTCTGTTCGGGGGGGAGGGGGAACTGGGGGGAATAGCGTGATCCTCCAATGCGCTACGTCCCCCTGGAGAAAACCTTCGCTGTCAGTTGAAAAGAAGCGGCTGGCGACCCCATATGTATCGGAGGAGGCATGTGGTAGTCTGCAGCCCTCCCCGGATCAGCAGAGGAGGTGGAGCAGCGACTGGGACAGCTCGGAAGAGTGGGGTAATTGGCTGGATACAATTGGGGAGAAAAAGGGGAGAAAAGAAAAGACATTCATAGCTTCTGTCTCGGGGCAGCACGGTGGTGCAGTGGGTAGCGCGGTCGCCTCACAGCAAGAAGGTCCAGGGTTCGAACCTTGGGGTTGTCCAACTTTGGTGGTCATCTCGGGTCGTCCTCTGTGTCTGCTTGGGTTTCCTCCGAGTGCTCCGGTTTCCTCCCACAATCCAAAGACATGTAGAAGAAATTAATCGGCCGTACTAAATTGTCTCTTGGTGTGAATGTGTCAGCCGTGTGATAGACTGGCGGCCTGTCCAGTGTGTCTCCCTGCCTGCCGCTTAGTGACTGCTGGGATAGGGTCTAGCATCCTGCGGCCCTAATTAGGAAAAACGGCTTGGATAATGGCTGGATGGATGGATGGATGGATGGATAGCCTCTTTCTCTCTCTGTCTTTCTCTCCCTCTCTCTCATTCTGTCGTTCTCATTGTCTGTCTCCAGTGGTTATCCATGGGATCTGGTTCTATGATAAGGAAGACTGTCAGCGCATCGCACAGAGAATGAAGACGTGAGTAGCAACCATTAAAGCAGTTACAGAAACTTTATTTGTGTAGGGAATAAAGTATTGGCAAATGTAGTTGAGAGGTTTAGAAAACAGGCTTGTCATGACATGGTCTTTGGTGCAAAACCATAAAGATCTGATTTACTTTGTCAATACTTGTGCGCCAATTTGCCCTTGAGGAAGATATTGACTTCATTAGTCATGTAGCTAAAAATGTTTTCTGCCCTAGTCCCAAGATAGTCAATACTACGGCTGTGTTATATTCTGTCTGGATCCCACGATTAGAGACTACATTGTCTTCGATTTTTCGCTCACACCACAGGGCATGAATACTAGTAAGTTTTACAAACCTTGCTAGCATGGGAACTGACTTTTTCTAACTTGTACTAAAGTGACAGTGCAGAGGTATGGGATAATCCTCCTCCACACCTCACTACATTCAACGTAAATCACATTTCTGAGAGGGTTATGCCCCTGTATTGTTTGTAAGGGTGGGGATACCTGCAGTCAGTTGAGACTGAAGGGTCACTTAGATGAGTGATGAAACATTTCTCGCTCAATAAGGTTGTGTCCAGATGAACTGATACTACTTCCTGTGATTTCCTTACCTGGATTATTGAGCATGCATTAAGACATTTCTGAAAGGGATCAATCCGATTTCTTATTTATCCACTGTGTGTCTGTGTTTGCGTCGGTTTCTGTATTTGTCTGTGTCTGTGTCCTATGCACTCAACTGCTGTGGCTTGGTGTGTGTATGTTTGTCCGTGTGCAGTCTGACCCAGCAGGAGCAGGCCCTCGCCCAGTCCCAGGGTGGATGGCTCTCCCCAGCAGGAGGAGGAGGAGGAGGAAGAGCCGGTGATGGGAAGGGTGTAGACATCCTGCAGATGCTGACAAAAGCACGCTGCGAGTATGACAAGGTAGACTCCGCACAGGCTGCCTACCAAAATACAGCACCGCGCATTCTTTCCTGAGTATTGGGATTACCATATAAGTGACAGTAATTATGAACACAGGTTCTTCTTCAAGAGTGTTTATCGGGGTTTAAATTATGGATTTGCTTGGTTTGAATAAATGAAAGCTTTTCCGACACTCCGTCTCTAGGCCTCGGATTCTAGACAATAACAAACAAAACTATTTATATCACACATTTCATACTGACAGTGCCACTGTCTCTTTGAATGCTGCCCAAAACATCTCTCCCTTTGGTTTAAAGAAATGAAGCCTCTTGATTTTTGTGAATTGTTATAATTGAAATTTGAATTTGTGGGAAAACATGTTTTGTACGATGTGCAAATCTAGGAAAACCTAGTGAGACGTGGTTGGATTTTTGCACCATATTGGCCAGCAGGGAGCACTGGATTAACAGAAAATCACAAAATCGGTTGTGTGCCTCTTGTATAAAGTTGTCGATTCTTTTCCTCTGCTGCTCCCCACCTCCCTATCCCACCATCTCTTCCTTTCATTTCCTATACCTCCCTCTATCTGTCTTATTTCTCTTAACCGACATCCCTCTCTCCCGCATCTCCTTCTTTTATCTGTTTGCTCCTCCCTACACCCGCTTGTCTATTCCCCATTTTTGTTTGCTCCCTCTCCTTTATTTTTCTACATCTACCTCCCTGTTCCTCCGCTTCTTTCCATCTTCCTCCCCACTATCGTCTCTTCATTCTTCTCCCCTGTCCACCTCATTTTCCTTCTAGGTTCCTCGCTCTCACTCTTTCCCACCCACCATTATCAACACACTCTTTTTTTCTCTCATTGTCTGCCTCTACACCCTTGTCTCACTTCCTTTCTCTCTCTCTCTCTCTCTATCTCTCTCCCCTTCTTCTTCTAGGTAGGGAAGTCGAGTTCGGAGCCAAAGGAGATTGGAGGCAGCAGTGTTCTACATGACAACCCTAACCTGATCAAACCAATACCTGTTAAACCTAACACTCAGGTAACACACACTGAACACACACAGCTAGGAGGGAGAAAGAAATAGTTGCTATTTTCAGTGAGATGCATGCCAGTGCTGACTGCACTAGTTCCCCATGTTGGTAGGAAATCAAATAATTTTTGACAAAGTTATGGGTGAAAAGCAATCATGGCACAATCCCTGTGTAGAGGATGTAGTGTTCCATGTGCGTCCTCCGATCCACATGGAGTCTCCAACTGAACCTAACAGCTATGTTGGTCCATGGTACCACCCTAAAAACCAGTTTCGATCTTTTTTGTGATCGTACCTTTGACCTTGATCCAATTACCTCCAACATTTAATCAGGTTATCTACAGACCATTGTATACCTTTCCTGAAATGTTCCTGTCATTTGCTGCAGCTTTTTCTGTAAAGCTATTGGCAGACAGACTGACTCAGACAGATAGCATAAAAAACAATAACAGTCAGGGCAGGGAAATGAATATGACCTGACTTGACCTTCCTAACCAGCCTCTCTGTGTGCTCCAGGATGGTGAGCCTGGTGAGCCTAGGTCTCTTTCGCTGGCTACTCTGTTCGGCTCTCAACAACAACATCAGCACTCCTCCAAACCTCAACTCAGTTCTCCTGCAGTGGTCGCTGGTGCAGAGTCAGCAGTAGCCAGCAGAAAACCGGAAAGTGGTTCTCGCCCCCCTGTGGTTCGCTCCTTGTTGTATGATGACCCTGCGAGATCCAGGGCCAGTGGGGCTCCCAGGACACCAAAGAGCCCCCTCACTGGGGATTTGGATGCAGGGGTCTGGCCACTAGAAGAGGCTCAAACCAGGAAAGCTGGTGGGACTTGGGGTTCTAAGGTAGTTCATGATCCTATTTTCGTGCAGACAGGGACAAGTTTAGGGGGGGCCATGGGACCTGTTGTAGGGACTCATGGAACAGGGTCGTCCCTTGCAGTAGCGGTACCAGCGAGTTCTACTAACCCCAATCAGCACCCACAGAACCAGCCCCAGCACTGCCCCGCCATTCAGAAGATGATCCAGAGCCCAAGAGGGGTAGGGGGGATTGGAGGAACACTTCAAACTGTGTCAGAGTCACCAGAAAACAGGCTGTGTGAGAATGGGACGCCCCAAGAGCTCCAGCACCATCATCTCTACCATTATCTTCACCATCAGCACCAGCACCACCTTCATCACCATCAGCAGCAGCAATTTCAAGGCAACCATATCCAGAGACTGTTCCGAGCCCAGCGGCCTCCCCCTCCATCCTCATCCTCTGTGCCTCCATGTTGTTCCAACCCTCCTCCGCTGCAGCAGCCCCCAATTTTCTCCTCCCTCCAGCCTGCCCAGCAGATATTAGTGGATTCTGTGGGGTGTTCACACCTCCACCCACACTCACAACACAGCCAGCCACTGTATTTCTGTCCATCTAAGCCCTATCCAAAGCATCAGCCCACCAGTCAATCAGTCTCAGTTGCACAGGGATCAGGTGGGACATCTTTGGAAATGTAAATAGACATTTTGACTTTAGTAAAGCTACTTGTTTTTAATAATAAACTATGACTGAATGTTCTATATTTGCTGTCCTACCACTAAACAACATGTGTAGTAAATAAATCAGCTAAAATAAATATGGGCAGTTTCAAATGAGATAATACCCAACAAAACCACCCTATCACCACTTGCTTTAACAGGTGCCACACCCTCCCATTTACCCCCAGCTGTACCAGGTTTGCTGCCTTCTCAGATGACCAGTGGCCAAAGTCCACAATCTGCACAAGGTATGACTTTACTGAACTTTAAGACTGTGAAAAAAGAAAAACTCTGCCAAAGGTTTCAGACTTATGTTCCTCAAATTCCGGTCAGTTTGGTCAGATGCCTAACGCACCTTTTTTGACACCAACTTGGGATACTCCTTTTGTAATTTCAATTTTTTTTTTTTGATTTTTTTTTTTCCCCCTCCCTTTTTCTCTCCAATTGTATCTGGCCAATTACCCCCACTCTTCCGAGCCATCCCGGTTGCTGCTCCACCACCTCTGCTGATCCAGGGAGGGCTGCAGGCTACCACATACCTCCTCCGATACATGTGGAGTCATCAGCCGCTTCTTTTCACCTGACAGTGAGGAGTTTCCAGGTAGACGTAGCATGTGGGAGGATCACGCTATTCCCTCCAGTTCCCCCTCCTTCTCGAACAGGCGCCCCGACTGACCAGAGGAGGTGCTAGTGCAGTGACCAGGACACATACCCACATCCAGCTTCCTACCCGCAGACACGGCCAATTGTGTCTGTAGGGATGCCCGACCAAGCCGGAGGCAACACGGGGATTCAAACCGGGATCCCGTGTTGGAAGGCAATGGAATAGACTGATATGCTATCCAGATGCCCCAACTCCTTTCATAATTTCTTACTTTGGTTATTTGTCCCATGTGAAGTTGTTGTTTATTTTTATTTATTTATTAAAAATAGTTCCAATTACATGGTTGGTCTTGATCTCCTGAATTTTTGACCGTTGTTCTGTCCGTCTGATCTATAAAAATCTATCCATAAAATGTTTTCTGCTAATCTTACCTGTTTGATTAAAATCAGTCAGCTACTTGAGTAACATCTTCTAAGTGTCTTATTGCTTGTAGGTCTCTTTTGCTCCATCTATGCTTTAACGTAAGAGAGTAGATCCCCATTGACCTCCTCCACATTTTTCTTCAGCCTGAATTTGAAGTTGATTCAAATGGTGTTTTTTGAGATTGTGATGGGTCAAATTGAGAATTGAATCATCTAAATGAAGCCAGTCAACAAATGATTGATTGTTTCCTCTTAGGTGTGTCCTCCCAGATGACAGGCATGGTGTCCCCTCATGAGCTCCTCCAAAAGCTCCAGCTGGTCCAGCAGGAGCAGAGCCTGGCTTCCCGTGATGCTCCTCGACTCGGCCCAGGATTGGCCCCTCGGTTCCCAGAAACAGCCCCAACTCAAAGCCCAGGCTTGACTGTGTACCCATGCTCAGTCCCAGACTCAACTCAGTCTACAGCCACCACAAGCCATAAGTTTCAGGTAAATACTGTGTTTTGCTGTTTATCATTTCTTTTTTTTTCTGATTTTTCCCTTTTTTCTCCCAATTTAGTGGTCAATCGATCCCTATTTTAATTCAAACACCCACCCTCGTACTGCATGCGTTCGCCAACTGCATCTCTCCGGCCAGCAGTCTCGAAGGAGACCGCCTCCCCACTTTCGTGACAAGGCGACTCCAAGCCGAACCACTGTTTTTTCCGACACACACAGAGACGCATTCACGTGATGAACACAAGCCGACTCCACCCCCCTCCCGAAGACAGCATTGCCAATGATTGCTGCTTCATCGAGTCCGGCCATAGTCGGATCTGACAAGATCGGGGCGCGAACCCCAGTCCCCATTGGGCAACTGCATCGACACAAGCCGATGCTTAGACCGCTACACCACCGCGGACTACTGTTTATCATTTCTGTCATTGATTACAGTGTTATAGGACAAGCTTAGAGCTGTCGGTCACTGAGATCAGCCACATCTGACAAATATACATTGTGACATTTCATAGCACATTCTCTTACATGTAGCACACATTAGCGAGCAGCAGTGTGGTTTCACACCACGAAAGTGCACTACAAATGTGATGTTTGCTTTGAGAATGTTGATTGAGAAGTATAGAGAAGGCCAGAAGGAGTTACATTGTGTCTTTGTGGATTTAGAGAAAGCATATGACAGAGTGCCAACAGAGGAGGTGTAGTATTGTATGAGGAAGTCGGGAGTTGCAGAGAAGTATGTAGGCCTGGTGCAGGACATGTATGAGGTAAGTGTGGCAGTGGTGAGGTGTGCGGCTGGAATGACGGATGGGTTCAAGGTGGAGGTGGGATTATATCAAGGATCGGCTCTGCGCTCTTTCTTGTTTGTACTGGTGATGGACAGGTTTATGGACAAGATCAGGCAAGAGTCTCCATCGACTGTGATGTTTGCGGATGACATTGTGATCTGTAGCGAGAGTAGGGTGTAAGTTGAGGAGAGCCTGGAGAGATGGAGGTATGCACTGGAGAGAAGAGGAACGAAAGTCAGTAGGAGCAAGATGGAATACATATGCGTAAATGAGAGGGAGGGCAGTGGAATGGTGAGGATGCAAGGAGTAGAGGTGACAAAGGCGTATGAGTTTAAATACTTGGGGTCAACTGTCCAAAGTAACAGGGAGTGCAGGAGAGAGGTGAAGAAGAGAGTGCAGGCAGGGTGGAGTGGGTGGAGAAGACTGTCAGGAGTGATTTGCGATAGAAGGGTACCAGCAAGAGTTAAAGGGAAGGTTTACAAGATGGTTATGAGACTAGCTATGTTATATGGTTTGGAGACAGTGGCACTGATGAAAAGACAGCAGGCAGAGCAGGAGATGGCAGAGTTGAAGATGCTAAGATTTTCATTGGGAGTGATGAAGAAGGACAGGATTAGGAACGAGTATATTAGAGGGACAGCTCAGGTTAGACGGTTGGAGACAAAGCAAGAGAGGTAAGATTGAGATGGTTTGGACATGTGTGGAGGAGAGATGCTGGGTATATTGGGAGAGGGATGCTGAATATGGAGCTGCCAGGGAAGAAGAAAAGAGGACGACCAAAGAGGAGGTTTATGGATGTTGTGAGGGAGGACATGCAGGTGGCTGGTGTGACAGAGGAAGATGCAGAGGACAGGAAGAGATGGAAACAGATGATTCACTGTGGGGATCCCTAACAGGAGCAGCCGAAAGTAGTAGTAGTAGTAGATTCTCTTACAAATAGGATAAGTCCACAATGATGTATGTAGCTAACTATACCTAGGGCATTCAAATCAATTTCTGAATAGAAATGCTATATTTGAACATAGATATTAGTAATTACAGAAGCCTCTTTGAATTTGCTAAGCTAAAGCTTTGTTGGATTCCTGATACGAAGTAAGGTAGTGGTTTGCACACTGTATAAATGTGCCTATCTCTATCCAGGTCATCTCTCCTCAACGTGTACCCGCCACTGTGGCCCCGACATTGCTCCTGTCTCCCAGTGTGTTCTCTCAGGGCAGACCGTCTACCGGGGGGGTCTCTGTGACCCCCCAAGACAGCTGCCCTGCCCCTCAAATATCAAAGGAAGAACCCAGGATACTGTCCAGAAGCCAGCTTCAAGCCACGCTGCTCCATCTAATTCAGGTTAGAATGTGCTTTAAATATATACCACTGTTTCCCCTTGTTAGTTAACATGTCTAATTATCTTTGCATTTAATTTGGTGTTTATTTGTTATAAATGACAGAGTATCGTTTAAAAATTTGCTCGGCTAGCAGGTTAAACTTGAATGTATACTGTACATTTATCTTAACTGAAATTCATAGTCTGAACAATACAAAGGCAGCAGTAAATGTCAGTTGAACAGTAGTATCACATCTATTGTGACACTGACAAACCTTTATTTTTTTCATTGCACGTGAATTATGAATTGCTCCTTATTTGTTTCAGAATGACAACTCTTTCATGGATGCCATCTATGAAGCCTACGTCAGCCGCCTTGCTACAAACGCCAGCAACAAGTACTGAGGAAGCTACACCTACTTACTTATCTTTCCATAAAACTCACCCAGGGCTATCTATTTAGATATCAGCAAGGGCCCGTTCTTCCCCACTAAAACCTATGCAACGGTTCAACACACACACACACACACACACACACACACACACACACACACACAACACACACACCGCATTGCAACAGTCATCATAGTAGCGCAATCTAGATCACTTCTTTCTTTCATTGTTTAATTAAGCATATCATGTGGTGCATATATTTCATCATTCCATGAGAAAAGGCCTTTCTGAATGTAATCGTTTACAACTTTTCTTCTTTTAGAAATCATCTTGTTGTTGTTTTCTAAAATCAGCTTGTATTTTCTTGACGCGCCGCTAACAGCAGGTTTAAAAATCACCAATTGTTGGCATTAGCCTGGCATAACCTACAACTGTAGGTTAAAATACACAAAAAAATAGATGCCGTAGAGTTAATAATGTATGTTACAACCAAACAGCTCTTCTAAGGTGCTTGAATTCACAAGTGAACTATACAAGGGTTTTTTTGTTGGTTGATTTTGTTCACCAACTGTTACGGATTTCCTTTTTCTTTCTGTTACGTTCCCTCGCATCAGAATCTTGCACCAGCCGACATGGAATAACTAGCAGCTTCTCACTAACTCGTCTTCCTACCAGACGAACCGAAGGACGTTCCTCAAACTGACTTGTCTTTAAATGGGAAGTAAGGTGTAAAGCATTCTGAGGTTTTGTTTTTTGCATTTTGTGAATGGTGGAACATCACTTGTCACAAATTCTATTCTTTTAAAGTGTCTGCTTGTAATTTTACCCATTGGAGGAAGAAAGTTTTTTTTAAAAAACATTTATTTTTCTGATTTGGGTAATTTATGGAGGGCTTTTAAAAAGTTTCGTAACACTTTCTATGAAGCTTGTATCTGTAACGCCCTATACGCATTTATAACGCCCTATAAGTATCTATTGCATCTATAACGCCCATACTTTCCTATAATGTGTATTACAATGACTAACGGCTATGACTGAAGACTGTGAAATAGCACTGAAGTGTCATTATGCACCGCTACAAAACTTCAGCAAAACAAGTTGGCTATGATGCATTATGACATTTGACAGATAAATAGGCCAATGATGACATATTTATAAAGTCCTTTTTAAATTGACATAATGTATCATAAAGGTGGTTATGAGGTGTTGTGAGGGCGTATACATGGTTATAATGAATTTTACAATGACTTATAGCTACACTTACTATATAGGGCATTATAGATGCTTATAGGGCATTATAGATGCAAGCATAATAGAAAGTGTTACCAAAAGTTTTTATTTTCTTTTAAGGGAGACCTTGATGTTTTAAATCTGTGTTTTTCTTAACCAGCTGCATTGTGGGAAAGAACATTATCATTTGTTAAGCAATGTTGGGCCTTTTTTGTTGAAATGTGTTGCGTGGTGTTAACTACAACTGCAGCTGTGTGAAACTTGAATTTGGTGAGAAAAAGAAAAACATGCAAACAAACAGCTTTTTGAAACGACTTCGGTATCCATCAGAAAACTTTGTAAAAAAAAAAGGAACAGCACGTTATAACTTGATATAAAGCAATGCTATTGTCGTTTTCATCATCCCTGTTATTTTAATGGTAGCCCTTATATTATGAGGATTTTTAAAAGAGCACTTAGCTTTCGCCATCGAAATCGCCATCAATCCAGGCAGAGGGCTTTTAACATTGCAAAAAAAAAAAAGTGAAACCTTTCACATGCAGGAACAGTCAGTGTCAGTTTTGTTTAAGTTCATCGTCTTTATTGCAAAATAACTGTTTCTATGTTTTACATTCATGCTGTCACAGGAGTGAGAAGGCGTGCCATAAATCCCCTCCCGGCTTTCTTCTCCAGGCTGCCGCTAAACGAGACTTCCTTATCAATTCGCCTGTCTGGTTCTGTAAGCTTTCTGGACCAATTGCTAGTTTTATTGTTGAATTAATGACATGTTGAAAGAATAAATAAGTAGAGTTAACCTAAGATTGACACAGCGAGTGCATGTGCAAAAATATATTCTAAAGGGAAAGGGCCATAGCTCATGTACACTGCACAGTGAGGCTGTTCATTTCTGCTGTTCCTCATATGAAAGAAAAGCGCTTACCTCAATTTCATCCTCCAGCATTTCTGTGATGGAGAGGACGCGGTCTGTAAAAGCGTTATTATCAAAATCTAAATGATATTTTGGTTTGCTATTGTACTATAAATCACATTGCAAGTTTTTTTTTCATTGTGTAAATTACATTTTTGAACAAAATTCTCAAGTGTTTGTAAGATTTGCACGCTGAACTGATTAGACAGCCAGCCTATACAGTAGCTAACAGAGAGTAAATACCAACAGAAAAGATTATTTTACAAAAAAAAAACAAACAATATTTTTCTACCAGCGTAATGACCTGTGCTCATAGTTCAGAAGCGTCATTAACATGCACAGTTACCATAAACCTTACTGCTGCACAATAACTTGGACCCAGTTTCCCCTCGGGGATGAATAAAGTATTCCAACATGGGAAAGGTTCATTTAAGTACAGCATATCTGGTTTGTCAGTATCTCCATTTTTCTAATTGAGAATCTGAATTACATTTCATATTTTTTTCTTCCAAGAAAAAAAAATCTCTGTCAGTAAACGCTACTGACATGTCTTTCCGAATGTTAAATTTTGTCATGAATGTCTGTCGTGAATTGGTTAATAAATGTTGCCAACTCAATTTGTCCTTCAAGTGCATCCAAGTCCAAGTCTGTCTCTCTCTCTCTCTCTCTGAGTGGTGTGCAAGGCTGAATGATGTCATTTATATAGGTTTATTAAAAAAAAAAACATAAATTGGGTGGCACAGTGGCCCAGTGGTTAGCACTGTCTCCTCACAGCAAGAAGGTCCTGGGTTCCAACCCCAGGGTTGTCCAATCTTGGGGGTCATCCCAGGTCACCCTCTGTGTGGAGTTTGCATGTTCTCCCTGTGTCTGCGGTGGGTTTTCTACGGGTGCTCCGGTTTCTTCCCACCGTCAAAAAGACATGCATCCATCCGTTATCCAAACCGCTTATCCTGCTCTCGGGGTCGCGAGGATGCTGGAGCGTATTCCAACAGTCCCTGGGTGGCAGGCCATCACAGGGGGCAAAAAACATGCATGTTAGGGTTAATACCCCTGTCTGTGTCCCTGAGCAAGGCAATAGAAAGAACCGGAGTTGGTCCCCGGTGCTGCACGGCGACTGCCCACTGCTCCTAGCTACACAGCTAGGATGGGTTAAATGCAGAGAGGAATTTCCCCACAGGGATTAATATACCAAAAAAAAAAGAAAAGAGGAAGCCGCCATGATAAAAGTAAATAATACCTTCCAGGGTGTATCATCTTGTAATGTTAACGTCAATGCCTTTTCTGGCTGTGATCGATAGGATAACATCATCTCAGCAATGATTAATTGGCCCCTGTTTACACACACCCAGCAGTATTGGAAAAACTGTAGCCAATTAAATCCTAAAGGCCGTGCACAACATTAGTCCCCCCCCCCCCGCCAGTGTTTGTCATGCTCAGTGGAGCGCAGAGGACAAGCCAATAAAACGGAGTTGCTTCTCTGCGGTGTTAATTTGATGCAGTGGGTTTCAACCGTTTCCTTTTTTCCTTAGGATGAAGAGACGGGGGAGCGACGAGGGCACCTAATGATTCAGTAGGCTTGTGCAGTAAAAGAGAGCTTCCAGGTTCGAGTCCTGCAAAAGAAGGAAGGATATCAAAGAAAGAAAAAAAAGGGAAGTAGTGAGAAAAGTGATCAAAAGCATTTAAGCAATTGTGCATGTGGCACAGGAGAAATACTGATGTTCCTCCATGTTAGTGTTAACATCATATACGTGAACTGTGTGTTTTATTGTGCATTGGGATTTCCCCTCGTTACCCCCAGAGCAGGAATTGGGAACCTTTACGAAATATCGTTTCCCCCAGCCCACAGCAGTGCAACACAAAGACAAAAACACATATATCCAAACTACTACAAAAACTACAAAACTGCATGTATCCACATTTCAACAACCCCCCCCCCCACTGTCCAAGAGCAAACGCCAGCCAGGATGACTGTCGGAAGTTCCGGTCTGCACAGGCTAGCAGTTAGCTTAGTCTGTCCCGCTTCCGCGTCCCGCAGGTGTCCCGTGAGACCGCCCTCGGTGTTTCCTCTTCCCATACGCCGGATCTACCTTATGGGCAACCTGGGCATGTCAGGGGCCCCTAAGCAAAAGGGCTCTCCGCGATTGTTAATATCGGCCTCCACCAGGCGCGCCGGAATCATTTCAGAAGTGTGTGTGTGTGGGGGGGGGAGGGGGGGCAACAATGATATAAACTTAGCACAAAAATTATTTCTTTGTTGAACAATGCTTCTTGGCAGTAAATCTTATATCAGGCAGCTGATTGTCAGCACCTGGGGTACCAGAAGCTCAAAACAAGAGTCAACAGCAACAGCAAAATAAGCTGTTTGGCATTGGCAGAGAAGATTTGGCTCTGCTGCTCATCCCACAAATGCATGTTCCTTACAAATGTGGCGCCATTTAAAAGGGAAATAAACAGGCTTTCCAGCGGTAGAAGATTTATTGCCAAGAAGCATTGTTACAACAAAGAAATAATCTACCAAACGCACATATCCTTACTTTTTGTGCTAAGTATGCGTGTGCAGGGGTGTCCTGTATAGTGCTATAAGAGCGCACCGGAGCACAGCTCTGTATGCCTGTATTCGCGGTTTTAATTCAATTACGCACGTTATTGAAGACACGTGTCCGCCCCATCTTTTCACTTTGTTGCAGTTAGGCAGTCTATGTAGCGTTCTTTGTTGCGCTTGAGCGCTTAAGTGATACATTGTATTCAGTTTTGAAATCCCGCTCTTTCTACTGCCTGCCCGCGGGGTAGCTAGTGCATGTGGGATTAGATACAAACATTTCTTGTTCACTTAGCATAAACTATGAGTTTACAAGACAGCAACACTGTAGTAGCAAGCAAGTATTAGCAACGGTAATGTAGCCATGCGTTCAGCAGAATTAACCTCTCTATTTTTATACCATTCTGCATTGAAGTATCTTTCCCTTTGGCCAAACAACCTAGCAGTCTCCTTTTTGTCAATAATGTCAAAATATTACGTGTTACCGCGTAAAATATTTTTATGCGTTAACACGGTCAAACTCGACGTGTTAACACGTAATGAATTACAGGCAGTTTCAACAGTCTCGGCAGTCCCGGTCCTGGAGCTGCTGCGCTGGTTCTCGATTTTTTTGGGGGGGGGGGGGCAGGCTCCAATGGAGTTGTGGACGACGCCCCCGCCCCCCATTCCGGCGCCCCTGGCCTACACAAATATATGACAACGCTTGGCCCACTCTCTTGACAATTATCCAATCAGAATGAAATAAAAATTGTTTCCAAGAAAATTTAAGTCTCGTGATTGATTATTATATTAGTGAGATGGTGACAGGTTCATTATACGCCGGCTTTTGCAGTTTTGTGTGAAGTTGCCTAACTCACTTAGTGAGCCTTATTTTGAAACCTGCATTCAGCTGTGCTGTGTGCTTACCTTAGGGTGGCATTGTTGTAAACCTACTCCTAGTCAGTCACATTGCTCGGATGGTTTTCAGTGAACACAGATATTGCCTTAGTCTTGAGTCATACACTGCCTTGGGATGATTTAATCCATTGTTCTCTTGTTTAATGATTTGGGATTGAAATGGCAGTACTGTTTAAGCATACCTGCTCAGCTGGCCTGGTTATTCAGCTTTTGACCAATAGGTGTGTGTGGTTATGGTGTGGTAGATTTCACATGCCAACTTGAGTGGAAGCTCAAAATAATGAAAGGTGGGGTTTAATGGCTGCATTGGGTGGGCGTGGTTTGTGTGTGGGAGGCGGGGGGAGGTATGAGTTTCAGTGTCTGGGGGCCCCTAGGGGTACTAATACAGCCTTGCTCTTCGGGCGCAGCCCCAAGCAGGGCTGTGGTCCCTGGACCCACTGGACGCGACAGACCAGGCTCCCCCAGCCGACCCAACGCCAGCTCTCCCAGCAGACACCCTCGAAACACCTCCCCGCACTCCACACGACGATACCAAAAACCCAGTCAACGCAAGGCAAGGCCGCCGCCAGACCGCCCTCCGTGTTACCGGAACTGCCGGTCTGCATGGTCTAGCAGTTAGCTTAGCCTACCCCACTTCCGCGTCCTGTCAGGCAGGCTCTCTCATGGGCAAAGTTCCTGGAAATTTCTGGGAAATCGCATTCCCAGTCCAACAGCGAAGCTCGCAGGTGAGGAAACAAACCGACAACGATTAGACAAATAATCAATTGATTATTCAACAGACTGATTGACTGATTGATTAGTTCATTCAAAATGGTCCCTTAGAAGAAGTGGTCAGCTAATCTCCTGCAACTGCAGAGCCTCTTGAGAGGAGTGATAATGAGCTGTCAATCATTCCTCCTAGATAACCACATATGCACGCGCACACACACACACACACACACACACACATCTATGTAGGAGTCATAACCTATGACAAAATTGCAGGCTTAAAGTGTTCCAACATTGTTGATAACTCATTATTTTAAAAAAAAAGACAGATTACCGAATGTTATCAGATGACACCAGTTTGTAATACATGTATTCAGTAGATTACTACTTAGATGGCAGCTAACTGATTTATATTTCTGGGTTATGCTAAAAACAGTCAGAAATTATGATCTTGTGTTTGCATGCAGGCTGTTGTTTGTGTGTGTTTGTGTGTGAGAGAGAGAGAAAGCGAGAGCTGTGCAGACCCCTTATCACTTCATCCGCCTTAATGATGTATTGATGTTTGCTCTCATTAGGTCTGTTAATGGCTCTGTGATACCAGCAGAGAAACCCAAACACCGTGGAGGAGCAAAACGCTTAGCGATGTCCACCTTCACTTTGTGGACCCGGTTTACTGAATTTTCCCTCTGTGGTTCTCCAATTTAGAGCCCTAGTCATCTTTTCAGGGCTGCGATTGAGGATGAAGGCTCTTTATTTACCTTCTTACGGAGCTCGATGCAGCCCGGGGTATACATAACCACGTTAGATTAATGCCCCGTTGTTGAATACGGCCGTGACGTCGCGTCACTGTCCTCTTCTGTCGTACTCGGATGATCAATATGATCTCAGTAATGAATAACCGTCCTCTCTTTACTCAAACCCGGCAGCTTTGAGGGGCGTTAGTGCATAGCGACGTCCCCAACCTTTTCTTCGTGGGCCACTTAGTCCAGTAGACCATCAGGAAATCCTACCGTGCT
>NC_079213.1:13358033-13378730 GCF_029633865.1 Lampris incognitus
TGTTTGAGCTATGAGGTCTGGCTGTGGGAGCAGCTCTTGCCTCACATCTGTGTGCAGGTGTTGTTCTAGGATGTGTGTGAGGGCATTGACATGTAATGATACGTGTGCCTTTTCTTTTTCCTTTTTTTTCTCTTTCTCTCATGTTTTGATGTGTTTTTTTTCTCTCCTGTTGTTCACAGTAGTTGAGTTTGTATTGTGCAGCACAACGTGCATTGAATTTGAACTAGACAGTAGTAGAGTGGGAAATGAGTTTGAAATGTATAGTAGTGGGCGGCGCAGTGGTTAGTGCAGTCGCCTCACAGCAAGAAGGTCCTGGGTTTGAGCCCTGGCGTAGTCCAACCTTGGGGGGGGGGGGGTCATTCAGGGTCGTCCTCGATGTGGATTTTGCATGTTCTCCCCGTGTCTGCGTGGGTTTCCTCCGGGGGCTCCGGTTTCCTCCCACAGTCCAAAGACATGTAGGTCAGGAGAATTGGCGCGCGCGTGCGTGCGTGCGTGTGTGTGTGTGTGTGTGTGCGTGCGTGCGTGCGTGCGTGTGTGTGTGTGTGTGTGTGTGTGTATGTGTGTGTGCGCTCCCTGTGATGGTCTGGCGGCCTGTCCAAGGTGTCTCCCCAACTGCCGCCCAATGACTGCTGGGATAGGCTCCAGCAACCCTGAGAGCAGGATAAGCAGTTTGGATAATGGCTGTATAGTAGCTGAATTAACTTAAGAGTAGATGAGAAGGGGTAGGAAAAAAATAAGTGTATACTTCCTCCTACTATTTTTTGAACATGTAAACAAATAATCTGATGCACATGGAGATTTGCTCGCTGAGTTTGATGTGTGGATTTGTTGACTACATCAGATTATTGGCAATGGCTTTTCTGTATGTTATATCCAGCTTATTTACATGTTCGAAGTAAATCATCATTCATTCATTCATTCATTCATTCATTCATTCATTCATTCATTCATACATGCATGCACCTATGTGTGTCTGTGGTTGGTGTAGTTCTTTATTAAATGAAGAGAGAAATGGTTAACTGATGAATAACTTTTAAAATCAGGAATCCATTGACCATGACGATGGGCTTCTTGTCCATTTTTGTTTTTCTTGGAACTGGGACATGGGAACCAAATTTTGATTTGTCATTTCTTTTTTCATCTTCCAGGACAGATGCACAATAGAAAAGCAGTAACAGATTTACAATAGACACAATGAGAGGATATCAGAATCATCTTTATTGGCCAAGAATGTTTGCACATACAAGGAATCAGAGTCAGGTTGGAATTTGACTCTGGTTTAGTGGCTGTCAATGTACTTACCCAGAATAACAACGCAGCAATCTTCAGGAATATATACAAGGAATGACTATATACAGCTGAAACCATTTCTGTGAACTGCAAACAGGAAACAAATAGTGCAAAAAAAAAATCCAAGTGAAGGGTGCAAGGATAGCTGAGATAAATATTAAACGATTTAAAAAAAGTTACTCTATATACATATGGTTGGTGGGTTTTGTTTTTCTTTTACAGTATACAGCCTGTTCAGATATACAGTAGTGAGTGAAATATATTGCACATTTGTATTTTAGACTAATATATATGTAGGTACAGTGGGTATTATAGTGTTCTAGGGTTATTGCACAGTGCCATAGTGAGTTAACTGTTCATAACTGTGACGGCAAGGGAGAAAGAACATTTTGGTGTACAGTGTTCTGTAGTGCTTACCGGAGGGGAGAAGTTGGAACAGGTTGTGTCCAGGGTGGAGGGGTCTGTGGTGATTTTGCCTGACTCTGGAGGTTTACAGGTCCTGGATGGTGGGCAAGTCTGCAGACCTGACTGTCTGTTGTGGTCTGTTCATGTCTTGTTTGCTGACCGATCCAAACCAGACAGTGATGGAAGTTCAGAGAACAGACTCATTGACTGCAGTGTTAAGCTGGATCATCAGCTGCTGAGGCAGGTTGTATTTCTTGAGCTGGCGCAGGAAGTACATCATCTGCTGGGCCTTTTTGATCACTGTGTTGATGTTGGACTCCCACTTAAAGTTCTGGGAGATTGTAGAACCCAGAAACCAGAAGGAATCCACAGCCAACACAGTACTTTTGAGTATGGTGGGGGGGGCAGTGATGGGGGAGGGGGGTGGGCTTCTCCAGAAGTCCACTGCCATCTCAGTTTTGAGCAGGTTCAGCTCCAGGTTGTTGTGACCGCACCACAGGGCCAGCTGTTTGACCTCCCACCTGTATGCAGACTCGTCTCCATCTCGAATGAGGTCGATGACTGTAGTGTTGTCTGTAAATTTCAGGAGTTTAACAGACTGGTCTCCTTAGGTGCAGTTGCTGGTGTAGAGAGAGAAGATCAGTGGGGAGAGCACACAGCCCTATTTGTCCGGTAGGCAAACTGCAGGGGGTCCAGCAGGGGGCCTGTGATGTCCTTCACGTGCGTCAACGTCAGTCTCTCGATGGACTTCATGACCACAGATGTCAGGGCAACATCATTCAGTTCAGTGATGAAGGATTTCTTGGGGACCGGGATGATAGTGGAGCATTTGAAGCAGGAGGGGACATTGATCTGGGGCCAACTGGTCTGCATAGACTTTCAGACAGGGGGGTGACACGCCGTTCGGGCCTGATGTGTTCCTGATCTTCTGTCTCTGAAAAAGCTGACACATGTCCTCTTCACAGACCTTCAGTACTGATGGAGAGTCGGGGGAGAGAAGGGGTAATGGCAGGGGTTGCAGTTTGGCTGTATAATGTCTTAGTTGGAGTGGGTGAGGGGTGCAGGAGTAGGCTGTGTCAGCTAGTTGAAGTTTCTCTACAGTTTGGTGGGAGGGTATCCTGTAGTTGATGATGTCCTGCAGGCCTCTCCACACAGACGCAGGATTATTCGCTGAAAATTTGTTTTTAAGTTTTCAGTGTAGCTACTTTTGGCTACTCTAATCTCCTTCTTCAGTGTGTTCCTGGCCTGATTGTACAGGGGGAGGTTTTTAGCAAACAGTGGGCCAGTGAACTGCTACCTCACAGACCCTATGATTGTACCATCGACTTCCTCCTGGGAACCACCCCTCTGTGGGGAAGACTCTTTTCCTCTTGTGGCCTGAAACCCTCACCATAACTGCCTAAATCGAGGAAGCCCTTGCTGCTGCCCACATCAGACCCACTACTTCAGCCGCTGGAGCTGGGGAAAACGTGAAAAATGGACAAGGAGCAATGCCCCTGCATCACATATAGGGGGTGAACCAAATCACGATCAACAAATGTTACCCTCTACCTCTTATGACTACGGTCTTCAAGTCACTAAAAGGCGTAACTGTGTTTTCTAGGTTGGACCTGCACAACGCCTATCACCTCATTCGTATCCGGCAGGGTGATGAATGGAAGACCACCTTCAACACCCACCATGGACACTACCGGTATCTGGTCATGCCTTTCAAGCTCACTAATGCACCTGCGGTTTTACTGGCCTTCATTAATGACATCCTGAGGGACATGTTGAACTCCTTTGTTTTTGTTAACCTGGATGACATTAATGTTCTCCAAGACACTTCCTGAGCATGAACAGCAGGTCCGCCAGGTTCTCCAACGTCTCCCTGAACACTGCCTATTTGTGAAGGCAGAAAAAGGCCAATCCCGTGTGGACACCATCTCCTTCTTGGGGTTTATCGTGTCCAAGGGGGATTTGAGGATGGATCCAGCAAAAGCGTGGGGAGTGCTGGACTGGCCTCGACGCACCTCAGCTAAACAGGTGGAATGGTTTTTAGGGTTTGCCGATTTCTATAGGTGCTTTATTAGGAACTTTAGTGCTCAAGCTGCTCCCCTGACCACTTTCACCCGAAAGGGGTGACTCCATTCTCCTGGCCACCGGAGGCGGAGAGCGTCTTCAACAAATTAAAACATTGCTTCACCTCTGCACTGGGCCTGGCTCATCCTGTTCCCTCTCTACCCTTTGTGGTTGAGGTGGACACCTCTGGCCGTGTTGTCGGGGTAGTGCGGTCCCAAAGCAATTACATGTCCATGTTTAATCTCGCAAACTACTGGACGTATCAGTCTAAAAACAATTTTGTGCACAGTTATGACTGTATGATGAAGAACCTCTCATGGTTGTGTTGATTAAAAACCTTTGAAAAATGTTGTTCTCGCTATCACCGCTCCCTGTCCTCATTCACGCTCTAGCTTGTTTGACCAACGCTGCTTTCCTTCGCTGCCTGCTTTGAGTCAATTATGCACATGCGCAACTCACATCTATGGTTGAGTTAGATCGGGCAGGGGCAGTGTCAAAACCAGAACATTATGTATTCAGGTATGGCTCTTGAAGTTAGAGAAGTCAATTGTATTATGCAAGCCAGTAAATCATTCACTGCTGATCTCAGCACAGGAGAACTGGAGGAACACTGGATGAACCAAAAATAATTCGCCTTATTCACCTCGCCGCCACACAGCAGTGCCACAGTCTCCAATGTTAAAAATCTGCTATAAAAATACAATTTCAAGAGTAGGATTAATTACAATCACAGCTTGAAATCATCTCAGTAGCTACAATAAAATATTTCCCATGGCGGAGCTATGTTTTCTTACCGTTTTATGAATGAAAGTCAATCAGCAGAGCAGCCATTCACCTTTATCCATTTTATATCATTAAAACTGCAACAGTTAAACACATTTGAAGTCTTTTAGTGAGGGCTTCGGAATTATGATAGCCTGATCTCTGTCATTTCATATTAAACTTGGTCACTTCTATGCAAGGGTCCACCTAGGATGCTGCTCATCCATAGACTGACAGGCAAAACGATTTTATTAGGTAGAAAATATGAAAGTTCAGTTTCACAAAGAGTTCAAACACGATCTAACAGTATTAATAATTGAACAAGGCAGAGCCAAATAATAGATGTGCATGTGTCTTTTGAATCGAGAAGAAGCACACGGACTGTTTTATCCTCTAGGCCATAGGTCTAAATATGAATTGTAGCAATTTCGGGGGGCAACCACAGGAACTGCCGCAGCCGAGACACGAACCTGTATCGCCCGCACCGCAGGAGACATCGCCAACCGCTCGACTAAAGGGTCAGACCCGTTAACCAAGGGCCAACGTGTCTACTTATCCATGCACGTTACAATATATAAGAAATTCACTTTAACTACTTTCAACTAAGATGACGAGGCCCCATTGGTATCTACTTTATTACACACAGTCCAGCACTAAATGACTTAAGAAGGATTGGATTTCATGTTTACAGTGATTTAATGGCTATGATAAAAAGGACAACAGGATATTTAGAGGTGAGAACCCATAATAAAATAACTACTCATTTCACAATATGTTAAGCTTTTGCAATTTCTGTACTGTTAGTCTATGTAAAGTCAATATGTTTTGTGTGTGTGTGTGTGTGTGTGTTGTAGGTCCACTAGGTGTCTCAGTGTGTTAACTTTCTAAGCTTGTGTCAGGCTTTTGTGTTCAGTTGACCCCAATTGGTAGAAAACATGCCTGTCTCCACAGATCACATTAATCCCCCCTGATACAACAACTCCTAGTCTTCCCTCCTCCTTTTTCTCCCTCTCGTTGTCTGTCTGTCTGTCTTTCTGTCTGTCCCGCTCTCCCTCTTCCTCTCACTCCTTCCTACTGTACCTCCCTCCTCTCTTCCTCTTCCCCTTCCACCTTTGCCTCCTTCCATAAATTCTGTTTACATAGTCCACCTTAACCTCCTGCCACTGCCCCAGTCTCTCACTCTCGCTCTCTCTCGCTCTCTCTCGCTCTCTCTCTCTCTCTCTCTCTCTCTCTCTCTCTCTCTCTCTCTCTCTCTCTCTCTCTCTCTCTCTCTCTCTCTCTCTCTCTCTCTCTCTCTCTCTCTCTCGCTCTCTGTCTCTCTGTCTTTCTATGGAGTAGCATGGTGACAAAGTAATACACACGGAGAGATAGAGTAAGAATGAAAGAGGGAGTGAGCGATGAAGAAAGAGATTAAAGGGATAGAAAGGCAATGTGTGAAAAAAGGAACAGAGGGATTGAGAGGGAGAGAAGGAGACAGTCGGTGAAAAAGTGAGTGAGTGACATAGACAAGATAATCAGAAATTCAAATTAAGACTGAGCGGTAGAGAGAGATGATGGCAAGAGAGAAAGGGAGAATGAAAGAGAGAGAGAGACAGCAGAGACAGAGAGAGAGAGAGAGAGAGAGAGAGAGAGAGAGAGAGAGGGAGAGAAGCGGAGGGAGGAGGGGTTTAATCCTTCCTGGATTATTCTATAAACCGGTTCCAGAGAGTAAGAAAGGATACGATGCAGAGAGGAAGTCCTGCTATCCCTCCCTGCATCCATTCATCCATCCATCCATTTATCCATCCATCCATTAGTGTAGCCTGCTCCCTGTATTGTGAAGTTGGGTCAGACCCACCGGGACGTTGGACAGATCGGGTGGACTCTGAGGAGGAGACCGCACAGTCTATCTCAATTCTATCAGTTGAGTCTAGGTGAGCCTGTCCTTCTGGGATACATCTGGATTGCGCGTGTTTGTCCGCGTGCACGAGACCTGCATGCTCGGAACCAAACTGCTGGATTACATCGAGGCTGAATCCATGTGAGGGCAGAAGTTTGCTGGGATGTCCTGAGTCTTACCTGGTCTTACCTGGCGACCTTCTCATCGCTTGCTCTCCCTCAGCATCCCAATAGACGAGAGAGAGACGGCATGGAGGAGAGAGGGGATGAGGAGAGGGGGAGGCGTTGAGGGGAGGGAGGGAAGCGTGTGACTATGGCGAGCATCTGGCATGACTCGTGGTGCGCTAAAGTGAACTTTGACACCGGAAAGAAGAGCTTTCTAGAACCTTTTTTCACCCCCCGTGAGGCTGCTTACTCAGCTGATGCGATAGAAACACCGATTTAAAAACACAACAGTAAAATCCGCCTCCGTCTTTCGGCCGGGCTGAGTCGTTTGAAGGACTTTGCATAATTCTTTTTTCTCAAGTTGTTATTCAACTCTTCTCCGTGACGCGCATGTCCAGAGAAATGTGGTTGGTGTCAGCAAGTCTAAGCAAACTTCCCCTCTGCTGTCCACCAGCCGACAGAGTTTTACCAACCGGCCTTACCCTGCAGAGACTCGGGAGGGCTCTGACAGCATGACATAGCAAATCACCTTGGACACCGACGTCTCCAGGATAATTTGGGGAAGTGTTTTAATCTTCCTGCGACCCACTTTTGGATACAAGTCTTTCTTTTACATCTGCATCCTGGACAGTGTGTTGAAGCCAAGTTTAGTCCTATACAGTATCTCTAATTTCTTGTAGGATAAATAACGTTCTCTGTCACTGGATGTTGATTTCGACTTCTACTTTTGGCTTTTGTGGGAATGCCACTTTTTTTGCACTGTTTGTGCATCTCCTTGTAGTTAGGTAACGTTCTGGACTCCTTCGACCCCAACTCCCTGGAAGCTGGATCTGATCGACACGTGAGCCTCCTTGAGCAAACCTTGGAATTGAGTTTTACATTTTTTTATGAGTCTTATTTTACAAGGCAAGTTGATGAAAAAACATATTCTTAGTCATTGACTAAAGGGGTTCCTCTGATGTGCGTGTTGTGATCCTTGTGTATTTTGTATGAGTCCTGATTGAATCCTTTTTCACTTTCTAAACCCGGCAATATTTTTCATAGGGAGTTGAATCAGTTCGTCTGGACACAATGTTTCTCTCCGTAACGTTTGTGTCCAGACGAACTGATTCAACGTTCTGTGATTCCCTTACATGGCTTATTGAGCATGCGTAAAACATTGCAAGGCTTTTCTTTTCAGTCGTTATTGGTGTAAGAGTAGTGTAACGACCACGGATGACTAGCCTCGCTAGTCCTTGACTAACGGGTCGGACCCTTGCGTTGACTAGTTAGCGCAGTCACCCGAAGTCCGGGCTACCTGGGTTCGATTCCCGGCTGCGACGGATTCCCGGCTGCCCCTGAAATGGCTACAGTAACAATAGGGCGAAGCTCCATACAGATGTGTTCTGTCTGAACCTGGAGTTGTTAAAAAAAGACCCTGGCTGACACACAGACCTCTGCTTTACCTCATGAGCCTCAGCTGGAAATGAGCTGACCGCCGAATAGAGAGCTCACCAGGGCCATCACTTTTACAATATCCGAGTCAGAATCAACTGTATTGACCAAGTGTGTCTATACACACGAGGAATTTGGCTTCGGTACACAGCAGCTTCTAACGCTTGCAGACATCACTCACTCTCACACACACACACACACACACACACACACACACACACACACACACACACACACACACACACACACACACACACACACACACAAAGAAAAAACAAAACAGCAGAAGAAAAACAAAAAAAACCCCAGAAGAAATAAATGGTATAGTGGGTATTACACAATGAAAGCAGGCCATCATGGCATCTGGAAGGGAAGTAGGGTCTCAAAATTATAATGCCGCTCCAGAGTGGATTATTGACCGTATTCCTCGGAAATACAGAAAGATAAAGCTCAGGCCATAGTCGTTTTCCTGCATCGATTTAAAGCATGTTTAACGCCCGTTCCCTCGTAATTTTGCCATTACATTACCACTGTGGAGACCTGACACAATCTGTGTATAAACTGGCAATATGTGTCTGTTGTACAGTAATCTGCGTTGTGTTGTATCATCCGGACAGACAAGATGTCATGTATCTCGAGGTCACACCTGCGTAGACGTATCTAGAAGGTTTTGATGACGAAGAGTCCTCACAAGGAATTGCACAAACTCATCAGTATTGTGCAAAAGATCTTACGCAAAGTACAAAAGACTCCATGATCAAGTTGACTGCTCAGGAAAAACTATTTGTGTTTTTGACATTAAAATATTTCGGTGCATCACAGACACTTTGCTCACAGCGTGATGAAACACGTTTATCAAAACGGTCCTAAATGTAGGAGGCAGTGTTTGACTTTTGAGTTTAGTAAGAAAGCAGAGTAAATAACCATGGAGGTGACAGTGTGCTGAATCTTTATCTATCAGTCACATAATGCAATCATTTTTTGACTTTTTAACATTGATATTAATGTTGTTGTCTTTTTCAAGTGCTATATATCCAGTTCTGGTGATTTGTTGAGACTCTTCAACTTGTTTTTATTTCATGTTCTCATGTTAACTCGAGCAGCTCCAGCCTCGCCTTCGAATGCCCTAATTCCAGTCCTCTTCTCTCAGTGTCAGTTTTCCGCCGTCGCCGGATGCTGCAGGGATGAACTGCCGGAGTCGGCAGAGCGCCAGGCATAGAGGGAATTCCCGAACGTGGGAGGTGGGAAGTGGGAGGATGATGCTGACATGGATTATCCTCTTGGGCTGGATGTGTTTGATGGTCGACGCCCAGATGAAGATCCCACCAGAGACGTGAGTACAGCAGCAGAGATGTGACCCTGACATTGACCTCTCACCCCTAAAGGCTGACTGCCATTCACTACAAATAGACAGAATGGCACTTACATTCTGCCATGCAGATATTGGTAGTTTTAAAAGCTCTCCAAAAGTTGTAAAAGATTAATTAAGAATGATTATTAGTATCATTATCACCATAATGCTGGCTGGTATGCTTTATTATGTCTGCCACCGACATTTATTAATATCGTTTTGGAGATCGAGCTAAACAGAGCACTCAGAAAGCTGATGTAAAACCAAAGGAAAATCCGTGAATGTATATGTACTGCCATATCTAGGAAGAAATGCTCCATACAGGAAACAAACCAGTTTATGTCCATGACAGCACTATCAGCGATTCAGCCATTTTTTACAGTGCAATGAAGGAAATCAGCATAAAAAGGCAGGAAGTGCTGGCTCCACATGACATGCTGTTAATGGTACTTAGGAAGGTACTAGTACAAAACGCAGAACAACCTTTCTAATATGTAGTCATATCACTGATTTGAATAATCCTTGTGTCATCTACCTCAATACCATTTTAAATATCAAAGATGCAATCAGGGCGTCTGGGTAGCGTAGCAGTCTATTCCGTTGCCTACCAACACGGGCATCACTGGTTCAAATCCCCGTGTTACCTCTGGCTTGGCCGGGCATCCCTACAGCCACAATTGGCCATGTCTGTGGGTGGGAAGCCGGATCTGGGTATGTGTCCTGGTTGCTGCACCAGCGCCTCCTCTGGTCGTTTGAGGCACCTGTTTGAGGGGTAGGGGGAACTGAGGGGTCCTCCCACATGCGTGATCCTCCCACATGCTACATCCCCCTGGCGAAACCCCTCACTGTCAGGTGAAAAGAAGCAGCTGGCAACTCCACATGTATCAGAGGAGGCATGTGGTAGTCTGCAGCCCTCCCCGGATCAGCAGAGGAGGTGGAGCAACGACCGGGAAGGCTCTGAAGAGTGGGGTAATTGGCTGGCTACAATTGGGGAGAAAAAGGGGGGAACCCCCCCCCTCGCCAAAAAAAGATAACATTGACAACTGATGTTACCCGGATACACCTGGCTAGCTTTGTTATGAAAAAAGTAGGAAAATTTGAAGATGTGACTTTTTCCTGTTTGACACGGATTAGTTGACGTGTTGACAAAGAGATTGTGTGGTAAAGAACGATGGGAAAAGGGGTTTCTGGATTTCTCCTGTGGTAAATTGATATACAATCCTCTTCACTTCTCCAACTATACTTGTCATGTCAAACTTGGGGGGATTTTTTTATTGTTTTATTTGTGTAAAATCAGCTAATGAAAACGTCACTTGGTTACCATTGTAATTTTTTTCATTGTTTTAAAAGTTTGTTTGAAATTCACAGTCAGAAGATACAAACATTTTTGGTGGAAAAAGTCACATAAATAAGATATGGGATCGTGGTCCTTGTTAATGCCTGTGAGCCTTAGTTGACAGAAAAGAGATAATTGTATGTGTATATATGTGTGTGTGTGTATATATATATATATATAAAGTAATGGCCAATTTACATCAGGCAGGTCCATTGGGATGAGTGATTTTTGGAAACCTACAATAAAAACGCCTCACACTGACTTTGACCTGTAAATATAACAAAGCGGATTGATGATCAGAGATCTGTCATTTATAAAGCAAAATATCCATTAGCAAAATGACTCGAGGAACAGCTGCATTTTATGAAAACACAAGGTAAGGAGCAAAATCCACTGAACACAATAGGCACTGGATGAGAAAAAAAATGTAATTGCATTTCCTGATTAAGGCCTGATGGCTGGAGGGTTTTAAGGTCGAATATCCACCTACAGTCTGAACGACGTGGGCGTTGTTCTACGCCACCTCCCCTCGGTGGCTTTTCAACATGGCTGACGTCATGGCAAGCTAACAGAAATAGAAAACAAGTATCCCAGACTATATTGAAGTGAATGTGTTGAAGATCAGTATGTGTGGTATCTTATTGCTGGACTTATTACCACCCTTCAATGCAGGTTTATGCTTTGCTTCTTTGAGGGAACAGAAATAACAGAGGTTCTCTTTCATATCAGGGGAGCAAACATGCAGTCCAAACTAGTGGATGCAGGGTGTTGAGGCAAGCTTTTTCTATGTGATATTTAATGTGCAACCTTTTAGTTTGAGAATCAGAGTGTTAGAAATACTGTCTATTACAACATAATGAACCAGATTGAATATACATAGAATGATAACACACGTTCATTTTGGAAATGTCACGCTGAACGTAAATAGTCATTCATTGTCCAATAATTTCTGTTAAAGGACTCATAAAGTCTTAATTTTGACTGATAATCTGATGGCACTGCACAATACGATGGACAAGAAAGAAAGTTTGCTGAAGAGGAGTTAAATTAGAAGAAAAAATGTGTTTTGTTTTTTATTTTTTGGACTTAAACCTGCGCGTGTTTGCTCACTGGAATCAAAACATATTTTTCTGAGTCTTCAAATCCTGTGTCAGATTTTTTTTTGGGGGGGGGATTCCCCCCCATCGCTGCTCCACGCCTCTGCTGATCTGGGGAGGGCTGCAGACTACCACATGCCTCCTCCAATACATGTGGAGTCTCCAGCCGCTTCTTTTCACCTGACAGTGAGGAGTTTCGCCAGGGGATGTAGTGCGTGGGAGGAGTACGCTATTCCCCCCAGTTCCCCCTCCCCCCTGAACATGCGCCCCTGACCGACCAGAGGGGGTGCTAGTGCAGTGACCAGGACACATATCCACATCCGGCTTCCCACCCTCCCGCAGACACGGCCAATTGTGTCGGTAGGGACGCCCAACCAAGACGGAGGCAACACGGGGATTCGAACTGGCAATCCCCGTGTTGGTAGGCAACAGCATAGACTGTACACTACCCGGACATCCTCCTGTGTCAGATTTTTTACTCCTGCTGACCAACACTAATAAATCAATAAAATGTTGTTAGTGCTCAACAGCCCATTAACAAACACCATGTGTGCGTGTGCAAGTGTGTGTTTTTGTCCCACTTGCACGTGCCTTATTTACGTGTGTGTGCGTGTGCAGTTGTGGATGCAAGCACGCATGTGTCTGAATATTCTTGCAGTACAGTTAGACGTATAGATCGCACAGTCCCACAGTGGTACAGTGTAGGTTTTGTCTCTAGGCAGGGTTTAATGACAGTGGGAGATTAAAGATCCAGGGACAGAAGGGTTTGGCAGGCCAAGCAAGATGATAAGGGCCAGAGTGTCGCACGCACCTATGTGTGTGTGTGTGTGTGTGTTTGTGTGTGTGTGTGTGTGTGTATATATATATATATATATATATATATATATATACATATATATATACATATATATATATATATTTTTTTTTGGATCTTTACACCCTGCTTCCAGTTAATAGATGAATTGATGCATGGCTGAAGACTCAAAACAAAGAGACGGATACAGTATGGCACAGATTTGGGCCACTTTCTACGTGGCTCTCTAACTGTAATCCTCTGTCCCGAGTTGAGCTGTCCTTGCAGGCCTAGTACAGTATGGAGCATTAGCTGATTGACTTCAACACTTAAACTGCAAAGTAGCATGTAGTCTTAGACGGCTCCATAGAGCTTCAGCTAATCTAATGCTGGTGGGAACACTTTAAAAGCTAAGGCATCCTCGATATCCAAGCCATGCAACCTTTTTATTCAGTGGCTTTTTAAAAGTACAGAGAACGTAACTTGGGTACATTCACTCATTTGTGATGCAAAGATTTAATCTAACTCGTACCATTATCTTATCACCAGTTGACACTGGTGTATGGACTCTTTAAATAATGAACAAAATCTAAATTAAGAGAACAAGGAGAAAATAGGAGAATTTAATAGTTTTTGCAGCATAATAATCTCACCCTATGAATATTTGCAGCAATATTGTTTTTTTAAAATCACAATCAACTCATTTATTCTCATCAATTTGGAGTCAAGAAATTGACAAAAAAAAACCCATCATGCATCCGCTGCCTCTGCTCTGGGTCTATCCATAGCAAGCCGTGCCGCGTGCTAATGATGATGTAGCTGACTCCCCATAGGTTGAGCCATCTGCCTCATTCTGTCTCATCATATGTCACCTCTCTAACCCCTCTGACATGACTGCTGGTTGGCAACGTTGTGTTCACACGGAAGACTTCTTACTGACTGTAAATGCCGAACACCGGAGTAACCCCCTGAGGTGATCATGTTCACTACAATCTGGTTTAATCTGAGTTATGGGACGATGTCTATCAAGCTAGACACGGATGGATTTCTTTCATTATCCAGGAGCTGTCAGTAGATTACTGTCTGTGCCACTTCTGGTAATGAAATAGGATTGGATCCATTTATTGTGCTGTACAACTGGTCAGGTATAGCCAGATTTCACATTATTAAGAAATGCCATTATTGGGTCCAATCTGCCTGTGTTGGACCTTAATATTTTGAAATTCCAAAAGTCGGCGTTGGTTTAATGGAAGACAGATTATAAATACTATGCAAAGAAGTACTTTTGCAACAGGTGCATACTCATACTGCATACGTCATACATTGAAATTCATGCAAATACATACATTGTGGATTACAATTCTGCACATTGTGTTCATTATGTCCCTTTTCTAACAGCCTTACGCCTGTCATTCTACACTGGCCTTTTTCAGACAGGTCATACAGGTTTCTGTCAGACAGGTCATATGCTGGCTTTGGCCTGTCTAGCTTATTGATCATTATCCTAATCAGTCGTTTCTGATCAACTTCTCTCTCTCTCTGTTGTCAGTGTGCAGCAGTGGGCGGAATCATTTGGTCGGCAGATTGCTGAACTGTCCAGTAGATACTCCGGAGCAAAACTGCTACAAAAGGTAAAAGACCCAGCAGATATGATATATGCACACACACACACACACACACACACACACACACACACACACACACATAGATGCACAGGCACATGAACCCCTATACAAACACAACACACATGCATACATACAAACATAATACCCCCCCCACACACACACGGAAGTGATATTTCCCATGGCACCTTGTTCACAATCCGCATTCCATTAAATTTCTCTCTTTTTCTCTCTGTCCATGTTTTTTTCTCTTTCTGTCTTCATCTTTACTTGGAGGTGAATCTGAATCAATTGGGTTTTGTTTATTTCCATTTTCCCTGTCGGTAAGGACAAATGATCTTGCCTAAGTGCCATACCAATGTTGAATATTTAGGGAACAGTACACCTTAAAGCCTGTAGGATGACCATTACCTGGCTAAAAACTTTGATATCCAGTCATTTGTAACTTGATATTGTCTTTCGCAGTCGACAAGGATGACGGGATGTTATTCATTATAATGGTGGAGAAAGAGGGAATTAAAATGCAGAGCGAGATTTACTTTAACTCAATAGGATTTAGATCATATATATCACAGCACCATGCTAAGAAGGGCAGGCTCTGTGCATATGTCTATATTCTGCTCTCCTTTCCTCCTTTATCCAATAAGAAGACAGTTTACTGGCACACATTTGGAGTATAACATCTGCATATGTCCCAGAGACTAGTTTGCTGACACACTTAAAAAATAGACGCACACATACATAAACACACATGTACAGAGAGAGAGAGAGGGTGATAGAGAGAGTGAGCGAGAGAGAGAGTGACACAGAGAGAGAGTGAGCGAGAGAGAGAGAGAGAGAGAGAGAGAGAAGAAATAGGAGATGTCTTGTGCCTGGTCATGCTGGTGTGAAAAACAGACAGATTTGTGTGTGTGTGTGTGTGTGTGTGTGTGTGTGTGTGTGTGTGTGTGTGTGTGTGTGTATACACACTAGTAATTAGGATGCATTGTCTTCATGGTTACCCTGAAGACTCCCCAGCAGGATCATGGACCATCTGGTGTGTGCACAGACAAACACAAACTTACAAATACAAGAAAACCTTACTAATTCAAAATCTTCTCTCTCTCTCTCTCTCTCTCTCTCTCTCTCTCTCTCTCTCTCTCTCTCTCTCTCTCTCTCTCTCTCTCTCTCTCTCTCTCTCTCTCTCTCTCTCTCTCTCTCTCTCTCTCTCACACATACACAGCACACATATCTGTCTCAAATACACACATACAGCATCATGTGTGTGTGTGTGTGTGTGTATGCTTAGTTGCAAGTTTTAAAGCGGATTGACGACTGCCCTTGGTTGACTCCTGCCTTAGGTCAGTCTAACCGGTTATTACCACACATTGCGTATAACTGACCAACAACCGGTAGGTTTACTGACTTAAGAGCTCAATGACTGACTTGAGTGGATGGCCGACTGACCGACTGGCTGAAAGACTGACAGGCAGACAGCCAAGAAATGAAGCTGGTTGGTAGGCAAGCAGAAAGCTGTACAGTTTATTTAATTGAAACTTTTATGCCATTTTGGTGGTATTGATTTTTTCATTGGCTCTGTTCTTGTTTGTCCTTGGACACAAATGTACACGTGTGTGCTGGCCATTGAACCGCTTGACAGCTGCAGCTAGCACTCAGTGACGATAGTGCTTCTGGAGGGGAGATTGAGTCCAACATACAGTAGTAATAGACTGGGGCGTAAATCCTTTTTTTCTTTTTTTTTGTTTAACCGCAAAAATCGTGCCTAATACGCAACTATTTGGCCAGCCGTCAAATTTTGGCTGAGAATGTGAATTGAGCCGCTCCAAAACAATTGCCACGGACGAGTAGCGGACACGGACAGCCTGCCTACGCGGACGTGTCCCACGCATGCGCGCTTGAAAATTGCTCACTGAGCGAGCGGAGGTTCATAAAAATGAAGCGCCAACAGCAGCAGCAGTTAAACTTAATGTCGTTCTCTGGAGAGGGGATGACAAGAAAGAAAGGAAATGTGAGTTGGTTGGTTAGAAGGCTATTCGGTAATTTAGCCCAGGATAATCACATTTTCTGTCTAGACCGTAGGCTAACGTCGACTGAGCCAGCATCGATACGCTCATGCTAGGTAACGTTGTTAGCATTACTGAAGTTGTCTGGCGCCTGGCGAGCGACATAGTCGGCCCAGGCCCGTCCAATAAGGTCGCTGTGCCCCCTCAGCTGAACTCTCGCTGACAAAAAAATAAAACTGAAATACGCGCACGGCTATAAGTCAAATTAAGTCATACAGTTTTGCCAATGGAAGACTTAACACTGTAATGCAAAATAAAGCACAAAATGGTGATAGTTTGGCATTTAGGAAACAATTTCTTACTAAAAATAACGCCTCCCTGCTTAACCAATTAAAAAGAACGGCCGCGTTGTATGACCAGCCAATCAGTTAAATTACGAGGTCGAGCTTGTGGTTACGTAGAGACGTTAGGTGGGCGGCACTAATGTGGACATTTTCTTGGCGGTAAACAAAGCTAAAACTTTGTCATGGTGAAATTAATATGGACATAAGAAAGCGATTTGGGACAGCGTCCACGTCGACAGTAAGTCGTGGCAGTGACGGCCAATTCTCAAGCTAATGATTCGGCTGATGTTTGCTCAGTTCTGCGTCAAAGTCGGCGACTCCAGCAGTTCTGGTGGTGAGCTCATAAAGCCACTGAAGCACCTTGGGAAAATGTCTCCCCTGCTTTGTACACTGTGCTGTTTAAGAGTGGTATTTGGTATTGTTTGCGCCTTCGTAATTGTGGCTATGCTTCTGGACGAGCGCGCATATGGTTGTATAATTATGTATACCGGTTCTTGATGTGGCCTAAAGGATGTTGTTTATCCTTAAATTTGTTGTGTAACCTGTGAAGGTGGTGGCCCAATGTATACGTTTATTTGTTATGCAGAATTGCCTCCCGCAGTGCTGTATTAAGTGCAAAATATTTAACGGATTTCCCTGTCTTAGTTTATAACCTCCGGTTTTGTGTAATGCGTGCGCGCGCGCCTGTGTGCATAAGTGACAGTATGTATGTACGGCTCTCTGTCATAGTTAATTTCTTTCATGATACATGATAAAAGCTATGTGAGGTGAACAAAACGCCCCCTGGCAGAGGTGATTGCCCGTCCATTCCTTATGCTCTGGCACCGGCCCTGTATGTTGTATGTGCTTTATAAAGGGTTAGGTGAGTTTGGTTTGTTGATGATACAAGGAGGTAATAATGGAGTTGGCAGAGTTGAAGATGCTAAGATTTTCATTGGGAGTGATGAAAAAGGACAGGATCAGGGACGAGTATATTAGAGGGACAGCTCAGGTTGGACGGTTTGGAGACAAAGCAAGAGAGACAACATTGAGATGGCTTGGGCATGTGTGGAGGAGAGATGCTGGGTATATTGGGAGAAGGATGCTGAATATGAAGCTGCCAGGCAAGAGGAAGAGAGGAAGGCCGAAGAGGAGGTTTATGGATGTGGTGAGGGAGGACATGCAGGTGGCTGGTGTAACAGAGGAAGATGAAAAACGGATGGTCCACTGTGGCGACCCCTAACGGGAGCAGGCCGAAAGAAGTAGTATTAGTAGTAATAGTAGTAGTAGTAAGTTTGTTGATAATAGAAGGAGTGAACATGTAAGAAGTGAACACGGTTGACTTAAATATCCATCCATTATCCATTATCCAAACAGCTTATCCTGCTGTCAGGGTCGCGGGGATACTGGAGCCTATCCCAGCAGTCATTGGGCGGCAGGCAGGGAGACACCCTGGACAGGCCGTCAGGCCGCCAGGCCATCACAATACAAATAGAATAAAATATAAAGTACACTAATAATAATACAGCTAACATGATTTCAATATGGCTCCAGCTTTAGCATCAGCATTGTTCTATACCTTGTTCTGTCAACTGCTTTCATATCAGAGAGCAGATGAGGTGGAGGTGCCTATGGAAGACGGTGAGGGCGAGGCAGGGACAAGCAGCACTGACTTGCAGGTAGTTTATAAGACAGCTTCTTATTATGCATACTTAGAATTTAGCACGATGACCAACTTAATTATTTCTTGGGTTATGTATTGGGTACCGTAGAAATTCAGGAAATGGGATTCAAATCACAAATTTTTTTCTGGGGGAAGACCCCCAGACCACCCATTTTGTTGTAATCCCCCCACTTCTCAAACCAAAGTTACGCCCTTAGTAATAGAGGTAGTTGTTTCTTTGTCATAGCAGAAATACTCTTGTCTCATGAATTGCCAGTCTTTGGTATCTGCTAATTGTAGTTAATTAACAAATCATTGTCGCTGTAAACTAACAGTTGTCAAATCGATACCTTTTTCATTAGCTGTGGAAAATTAGTTCTTGGTTAATGTGTCAGATTAGCGCTGAAATTGTTTGACTTGCAAAATGGGGCCGTTTTGATTTTCAGTATTTAATATGACGTGGCTGTCTTTCCACATAACTTTCTGTCTACACAGAAAAGCGTATTTGGAGTTGGTAGGGATTTAGTGTCTCGCTCATGGGCACTTGATCAGACCAGTCACTTGAGGTCATTAGAGGTTTAGCCTGGAAACGCCAGGCCAGCCAGCCATCCCAACAGGACGTACCGACATGAAAACAAAAAAAGCTGCCGGGCTTTCGAAACATCTGCACCCTGTGGTAAAATGGTTTTGGAGACTTTAAAGCACAAGATGGCTTAAGAATCCCCTCAGAAATGATTATGTTCAAGTATAATAAAATCAAGTAATACTAGATGGATAATAAAACAAAATATAAAGTGACATTTCTATGTAATAGTCATCAATAAAGCAGCGATCAAATACTAAAATGTGCTTGTCGAGTATTTCAGACATGGATCTATTTCTGCTAATTGGGATTTGATATTTGTAGTCACTGTTTTTTTTTTCAGGCACCAGTGACCAGTGAAGTTGATTTTGGGAGCAAGAGCTCATTAATCTAGTTTTTTAATCAATGTCTTTCTCATTATCTGTGGGACGTTTGTTAAACTCACGCCTGGATGGAGATATTGACTGTCTCAGCTTATGTTTGGATCATGAAAAAGACTGATGCTTTATTTTCACGGCTACATAGTTTTATTATGGACTATGATTTACGATTATTTGCGGCTGTCCTTGTTCGTCTCTTTAATTCCACTACTCTCGTATCAACTCTGATTTTTGAAGTCTCTGTCTCAGTCTGAGTCCATTCGTATCGTTATATGTCTTCGCCCCTGTCTCTTTCTACACGTATGCCTCTCTCTACTTTGAGTTTATCTATTCTCATATGAAAGAAAATTAGGAGCATGAAAAGGCCCGTTCTTACTTTCAATGTCCAGTCATCTGTGCTTTTTTCCCCCCACTTTCAAGGGAGCTTAGATTTATCATATTGAAGCACTTTCTTGCAAAATATGGTACCATTATTGCGCACTTGGCCATCTCGCTAACAGATTATACTGTTTGTAAGATTAAATGCTTTGCTGAGGATAATTTCACATTCACTTTCCTCAACGTCCCACAGCATCATTCAAGCATCTGGCATATTCTCAGTAGCAAACCACTTTCTCCAACCTCTATGCTGGGACAGGCCTAAGTAATAAGCCTCAAGTTTTTATTGGAGGTATAATGTGAGTCAACGCATGAGTAATGGAGATTTTAGGACTTATTTATAGTGGTGAAACAAGTACATTCACAAAATTAATATTTACTCAGAATCTTGTAATGATACATCTGCCATGATTTATATTATGTCTGTCGGCAGTGCAGCGAACTAATTTCCGTGTCAACAGGCTGCAATGTCTAGTAAACCCTCCACATTCATCAGCCACTTATGCAAAGACGAGGACCCATAAATAAAATCTCTCAGCTGCTAAAGTAACTGATACAGTAAGCAAATGTAACAAAAAAAACAAAACACAGCTAACACAGTTTTTAGGCGTTTTCTTAATTCTACATCTTGTTAATCGCTTATATTTGCTTCATGTTAAGAAGATTAGGGGATATTTCTGACGTTTTTCATATATTTGCCAGAATTGTAAGTCTGTCATATTCAGCACACAATGTACATTTAATAATATTTGAGTACAGCCTAGGGCGGCACAGTGGTTAGCATGGTCGCCTCACAGCAAGAATGTCCTGGGTTCGAGCCCCGGGGTAGTCCAACCTTGGGGGTCATCCCGGGTCATCCTCTATGTGGGGTTTGCATGTGTCTGCATGGGTTTGCTCCAGTTTTCTTCCACAGTGCAAAGACATGTAGGTCAGGTGAATCAGCCATACTAAATTGTCTGTAGGTGTGAATGTGTGTGTCGGCCCTGTGATGGTCTGGCGGCCTGTCCGGGATGTCTCCTCGCCTGCCGCCCAGTGGCTGCTGGGATAGGCTCCAGCATCCCCGCGACCCTGGGTGAGGATAAGCAGTTTGGATAATGAATAGATGAGCACAGCCTCAAACAGTCAGAACCGATACTACAACTCCACTGTATTGAAAATGCTTTACACAGCAGC
>NC_079213.1:13378930-13383930 GCF_029633865.1 Lampris incognitus
AACAGCAATCCCCCTTAAACCGGGGCAGACTTCTAAGACATTTACAAGCAAATTCATATTCAAACACAAATAAAAAACAGAAAGGGTCAACAATTACCACTCTGTTTTGGCCATCACAATAGCCACACTGAATGTTTAATTGCTGCACATTCACTCTGACGGAAGCAGTTAGCTTCCCAGTCATTATGCCATCAACACCACGCCAGCTATCAGTAAGTTCACCACCCTAACCCACACAGAGACAAGCCAGTTAATGGTTCTGACGGGAGGGCAACAGAAAAGAAACGCAGCCATTGGCTTTTTTATAGAATATAACACAGCATACTGAAATAATCTTTGCTTGCTGCAAATGTGGAGTCCTGGCAAATAGGTGCTGGACCATATGTGGTCCAAATCTTTGCCTGTGTGTGTGTGTGTGTGTGCGCTGATTATGTAGTCCAGTAACTATGCACCTGAACCTCATTGCATGAGCTTACGTAACAGGAGGACAGGGCGAGGGGGAGGAGGTGATGGGGGGGGTTGGGGGGGGTCTGTGGGAGGCAGTGAAGAACCATAAGGAGTAACAAGTGAGATAAGTATACATAGACAGAGATACAGACAGACTGGCACACGGACATTTATTTTTGCATGCACGCACACGTATAGACATTACACTTTAAATATCTGCAGACACAATGACTGAGGAGGAGGAGAGGAAGTAGGACAGACTGACTCCTGTGTCTCGCTGGAAACTAGAAAGGAGGGGGGAAGAGGAGATGTCAGGAAAAGAGAAGCAGTTGAAAGAGAGGAAAGCTGGAGTGGGGAAAGTTGTGTGGGTGTGTGTGTGAGAGAGAGAGAGAGAGAGAGAGAGAGAGAGAGAGAGAGAGAGAGAGAGGGAGAGAGAGAGAGAGTGCCTGTATGGGTGGGTGACTGGGTTAAATAGAAGAGGAGGTTAAGAGAGAGATAAAATGCAATTAGTGAAAATATTGGTGAAAGACACCTGAGGCAGAAAATACCAGAAGGGGAGTTCAGAGAAAGATATTAAGCAAGGGTAGCATGGGAGGACATTAACATTCACCTCCACTCATGTCCCTGGGTGTGTGGTGTGTGTGGATTAGATTATCTACCTACTATACACATACTCCTGTCATGATATGTGTGTTTGTCTTAATGTGAGTGTGCGTACGCCGCCAGGCCATCACAGGCTATTATTATTATTATTAGTGTTGTTGTTGCTGTTGTTGTTGTTGTGGTTAGCTGCTGCCAGACACTGAATAAAAACCAAGACAGGTGTCTAATTTCTCTCAATAGCACTCATTCACTCTTCTTTATGTCTCTTTATCGCGCTCTCTCTCTCTCTCTCTCTCTCTGTGTCTCTCTCTGTCTGTCTGTCTGTCTGTCTGTCTCTCTGTGTCTATCTATCTCTGTCTGTCTGTCTCTCTCGACAAAGAAACAGAGGCTGGAGGGACTTCCTGCATTTGATCAGAGTCACATGAAAGGCTGCATGGGGGAATCTGTTTCTTTCAATGTTCCTTAATTATAAAAGTAGAACAGAAATTAAAATGCAGGAAAAGAACACACCATACTTGTTCTCGGGTTTTCATTTTCCAAGTTGTTTTTTTTTCTTCCCAGGACCTTATTTCAGAGCTGTGTGTTATCCAAAATGGAAGCACAATTTGTGGTTAGCCATGGTAAAATTAAGTGTTTTATTTTGGAAGTAAAGTGTGAAGGTGAGCTCAGTGGCCATCGCTGGCATGTTGCTGTTCGGCATTGTAACCCAAATTCACATCATTATAACATAAATACTGAGAGAGAGAGAGAGAGAGGAGAGAGAGAGAGAGAGAGAGAGAGAGAGAAAGAGAGAGAGAGTGTGAGTGTGTGTGTGTGTGTGTGTGTGTGTGTGTGTGTTGGATGCATACATGGTAAGCCTGTCTGTCTTTTAGTCTATTCTCAGAAATCTTTTTATATCACCATTTGACCCACACATAGAGGCAGCCACACTCACTCACACACACACACACACACACACACACACACGAACGAACACACAGTAAAAAATATACATAGATGCATGCAAACAGATAGACATGTGCAGATGTGCACACTCACACACACACACACACACACACATAATTACTCAGGCGTCAAAGTGGCCGGCTTGCTGGGTAGTTGAGTTGTGCTTCACCTCCCCCTAGCTCCTCCTCGGTGTCACCTCCTCTCTACTCCTCTCTTGTCAGTCATCCTTTTTCACTGTATTCATTCCTCTAACCAGGACCCTATCTGCATTCAGTCCGCACACACAAGACTGCATATGTGTGTATCTGGTTGTGTGGGGATGCATGGGTCTTCACCTCCTTCTCCAGTTTGCCCAGTTAGACCTGCTGTTCAAGGTGTGGTTGTTTAATCTGGGAGGTCTGCTGTGAATGACAAATACTTCTTCACTTGAGTTCTGCCCAGTCTGTCTGTGAGCCGAGATCCAGCTGTACATCCTGACAGGCATACACGTGCAGGGACGGTCGTCTGTATATGTGTGTGTGTGTGTGTGTGTGTGTGTGTGTGTGTGTGTGTGTGTGTGTGTGTGGTCCCTGTTTGAGTGACATCACAGGTGTAAGCACACAGCCCAGTCACTCACCTTCAGTTCTACCCTTCAAACTCTGTTCTCTCACACACACACACACGTGTGTGTGCACACACTTGTGCACACTGTTTCCTGGTGATCATTTTAAGCCCTGGATGAGGGATTTGTCATTGTCAGGCTTAATGTTAAAACAGGTGAGTAAGGTATGTACCACGCTGAAAAGAGACAATCAGAGATGCTGAGGGTGTACCTGCTGTCATGTGTGAGTCCGGATGTGTGTGTGTGTGTGTGTGTTTGTGATGCGGGTCACTAACAAAGGCAGAGAGAGGCAGCCAAGCTACCCACATCAATTATTAAGGGCTTTCTTACTATGGTGGGGCGAAATATTGGGGCAGGGTATAACACACACACACACACACACACACACACACACACACACAGTATCAGTAACAGCTAAAGAGAGGGACATTTTTATTTACATTATTAAAGAAATTAGATTTCAACTGCAATGGATACCTGCCGCTGACACAAAAACCAATCACTTAATTTGCCAATCAAACTTGTGATACCAAAAGCACAGCAGGCCTCCACTACTACTGCAGTATAACACATACAGGCTGCAGCAAACATTTTATAGTCAGTTGGTGCTTATTCATCACATGTTATCGTCAGCGTTGCAGAAGCTACATTCATCACCTTTAGCTGCCTCCAACCGCACAATCTCAGTTGTGTCTGTAAAATCTTTAGCTTTTGGAGAAAAGGGCAGTTAGCTCCTACAACTTGTTTCGGTCTCTCTCTCTCTCACACACACACTTGCTGTAAGAGTATGCGTGTAGCCATTGACAGTCATGCACACACACAGACACACTAATACCTGTATTCTCACAGACATATGGTCTGCTGAGCCGTATCTGGGGGATAAGCTGTTAGCTTAGCTTTTACTGGTTTTTAAATAAATCTCTCGGTTTTGTACAAACCAACAAACACCTCGTGATATGAGCAGTTGCAGCTACAAATCACGATGGGTTCAGGTTCAAGACACGTCCCAGACCCCTGGTACTTTTAACCTGAGACCAGACTCAACTTCCTGTTTCCTGGGATACGTGGGCAATAAGTTCAAGTTATGGAGATGGGCATGACTGCCCTTACTGGTGATTAAACTAAAAAAACTAAAAAAATCAGTGTTGTTTGATTATCATTCAGAACACTATTCTGAAAGCAAATATATAAATATCACCATTATTTATTCTAAAAATCACTTGTAGTTCTTGTATTCGCAGTAGTAGTAGTAGTGTGAGTTGTAGTGGTCGCAGTACTGCTGGAAGGACCAGGAAGTTGCTCTGTAGTATTAGGATTACAAGTACTATTACTAGTGGTTGTAGTAGTTGTTGATGTTGTACCTTTAGTAGTATATTTTTCCCTGATAAACTTATAGACTGTAAGGAAGTTAATTTATGATGACATAATATACTTAGCGATGGTGTTGCAAATATTTTTATATATACATTCAGACATTTCCTGACCTTCCTGGCTCAATAGAAGTGGATGAAGCAGCAGGAACGCCTCACTGAAACTATGAGGAACCAGGTGCAAAGAGTGTGGAAGGCTCATCTATGTCTGCTGGTGTGTTTTGTTTTTGTTTATTTTGGGGGAGGGGAGTGGGAGGTGGGGGGGGTGTTAGCTTGGTAAAACTCACGAGAGAAAACTGTTCAAAATCGTTGAGTACAGAAAGCCAGAAAGTCGAGTGCAAAAATATGACGTCTGTGATTCGCTCTGCCCACGATAGATAATATTACTCTGATCGCTCGCTGGTGTTCGTGGTCTTTGTTGGAATGTGTCCGATGAATTTCTGCAAAACAGTCAGCTTGGCTGAAGACATCGGTCCTGTTTAACTAGTTACCGAGTCGCATTTTTTTGCTAACCAGGGACCTAGTGTGTGATCGCTCCTTTTTTTTTCCTTTCTGTGTTTATTCTCTTGCGGTATTGATACTGCTGGGGATGTTGCACGAGAGCCGTAAAACCCTTGTGGATGCTACAGTGCAGTTAGCCTCCTTGTGTATTGCGTTGATAAAAGTGCAAGTCAAAGGTAGCTCATACTGAACAACGTGATCAGCCAGGTCAGCAAGCCTGCAAAGAACAACATGCATCCCGTGCAGAAATGATATTTTTTGGTTATTGTGCATTCATCTCCAGGAGAAAAGGTTTAGTCGGTATGGTAAAGTAAAGCACAATACTAGCTTTAGTAGCTATGCCTGTTATCTTAGCGTTGGCTGTCAAACAACAGCTTTGGGGCTGCCCGCCCTGTTGGACTGGCTGGGACACTCCTGGTGTCAGCTTCAGCCTCTCAGGCAGTTAATGAAATAGGAGATGTCATCGATTTGGTCAAATTTATACAGGTGTAGTATTGATATATAGGTGGTAATTGAAGTGAGATCTCTCGACA
>NC_079213.1:13388930-13408930 GCF_029633865.1 Lampris incognitus
GCTGGTAAAGCACTGGCAAAGTTCATCTTCCGCAGGCTGGTTGACAACATCATTGAGGGGCTCCTTCTGGAATCCCAGTGTGGCTTCAGGAAAAACAGAAGCACTGCGGACATGATATTCACTTTGTGACAACTGCAGGAAAAGTGTCAAGAACAGAAGCAAAACCTGTTCGTTGCTGTCATGGACCTCTCAAAGGCCTTTGACACAGTAGAACATTGCATTATGGCTGCCCCAGGACATTTGTCAACATCTTGCATCAATTTTATGAAAGGATGAACGTTAAGGTTATAGTGAGTGGAACTGAGGCTGAGGCATTTGGTGTAGGCACAGGCATGAGACAATGTTGTGTGCTTGCACCAGTGCTTATTAACATCTTTTTCCTCTAAGTGATAACTCTCCTGCACAAGGACATAGAGGCAGAGAGTGGGTTGACTATTGATTTCCATCTGGATAGGAAAACCTCTCCAACATCAGAAGGTTCTAAGCCACCACAAAGCTCAGGTCAGTGTGCATACTCGAGCTACAGTATGCTGATGACTGTGCTCTTGTGGCACACACTCTAGCAGCACTGCAAGCCACCCTTACAGCTGCTGTGAGGGTATACAGTCAAATGGGGTTGTCTGTTAACATCCCCAAAACAGAAATCCTCTGCCAATAGTCATCTGATCCCCCACCAGAACTTCCCAACTTTTACATCTCAGACTCTCCTCTTGCCCTTGTACCACACTTCAAATACCTTGGTAGTATCCTCTCTGGTGACTGCAACATCAATCAGGACATCCAGAACAGGATCCAGTAGGCCTCATGGTCCTTTGGACGCCTCAGGGAGCAGGTCTTCACTAATAACCTCCACCTCAATACAAAGATTCTATCAGGCAGTGTGTCTATCCACACTTCCATATGGATGTGAGACATGGATGCTTTACAGCCACCACCTGAAACAGCTTGAGGCCTTTTACATAAAATGCCCCCAGCGCATCTTGGAAGTGACCTGGCAGGATTTCTAAAATGCACCAGCAGCAGGAGCATAGAGGTTACCCTCTTTTACCACCAACTCAGATGGCTTTTCCACCTTGTCAGAATGCCAGAGGACAGCATCCCTCAGAAGATCCTCCATGGCCAGCTGAGGCTAGGATACTGCTGAGCCGGTGGACCAAAAAAGAGGTTCAAAGACCAGCTGAAGGTCTCCCTTCATGTGGGCTCCACCCTGGCACACTAGAGACGGCAGTTGCTGATCGACCCAATTGGCACCATCTATGTCATGTAGGCGTGAAGCTTGCTGAGAAAAAAAACGGAGAAAAAGCACCTGGCAAAGAAGTGCAGGAGACAGAAATCCATGGCTGTGATTAATCCAACACCACCTTCTGCAAGTGCCTTTGTGTGCACCGCCTGTGGAAGACAGTTTGCATCCCGCATTGGGCTTTACAGCCACCAAAGAACTCATAACAAACAAAAGTAGGAGTCAACCTGAAGAGAGAGAGAGAGTGTGTGTGTGTGTGTGTGTGTGTGTGTGTGGGAGCAGATTATTCAAGTAACATCGATCTGCATCTGTAAAGAGCAGGTAAGATCTCATTGCCTTGCTCACTGACACTTAAACCGGACACCGGACATTTTAGAATGCCTCTCTTTCTATCTGTTCTTCCTGCTGTCAAGCGATTGAGAGCGTTCAATTTGTAATGCTGAACCATCGTGCGAGTATCAAATGTCAGCGGTGCTGTTTTAAAAGAAAAAGAAAACCTAAATGCAGTGTTAAGATTTTCTTTCACACGCAAGATTTTAAGTTTCATACAAAGCGGTGTGGGACGAAGCAGGAAATAAGGTTACAGTGACAGTGCTGATTGGAGACACGAGGAAAGAAGTAGGCTGATCACAAATGTTACTGTATAATTGATAAAGAACTGCTACTGCTAAGACTTAAAGAGTAGCAGTACAAAATTTCCAGGCAAGAAAATGAGACAGGACAATCAGGTAGCATAGCGGTCTATTCCGTTGCCTACCAACACGAGGATCACCGGTTCGAATCCTCCTGTTACCCCTGGCTTGGTCGGGCGTCCCTACAGACACAATTGGCCATGTCTGCAGGTGGGAAGCTGGATGTGGTTATGTGTCCTGGTTGCTCCATTAGCGCCTCCTCTGGGCGGTCGGGGTGCCTGTTCAGGGGGAGGGGGAACTGGGGGGAATAGCGTGATCCTCCCACGCGCTATGTCCCCCTGGTGAAACTCCTCACTGTCAGGTGAAAAGAAGCAGCTGGTGACTCCACATGTATCGGAGGATTGGCAGAGGAGGTGGAGCAGCGACTGGGATTGCTTGGAAGAGTAGGGTAATTGGCCGGATACAATAGGGGAGAAAATTTAAAAAAAGAAAATGAGACAGAAGAAATGATAAAACATCAAAAATAAAAACAACCTTATTGCACACTATGTTTCTGTAAGTTATTTATAACTTACTTGGAGCGCTGTTTTGTCACTTTTTGAGCCGCCCACCCGAAACTATGATATTTTCTAGTAAGCTTACCTGAACCTGCCCAGCCGGCATGACCCCCGGGTTGTGGGTTGACCCACGCATCACTGCTTGCCTGCTCTCCTCAGACAGGCTGCTCTTAAATTTAAGGGCCTTGATAGATAGAGATATCTTCAACGCCAGGTACGAAAATGAGGCAAGCCTTATTTATTCTATCTGTCAGGTGATGTGTTCACTTTTTATGACTATTTATGTGTCTGGCAAAGAAAGCCCATGGCATCCAGATCTATCGTAAGTGCCAGAAGTCTATGCCAGCAGAGCCTGTATGGGCCGCCCCGGTCCATCAGTGACTCAGGAAATATGTATGAGGAAAGATAATGGTTTTGTGAAAAATCCTTTCTCTGCCTCCTCTAATTGTCTCCTATTTGTTATCTAACGCCTTTTGTGTCATCTCCCTTTTATATCCTTCTGGGAAGCTAAGACTGTGTCATTACAGCGGTTGTAAGGGTGGCGTGGCTCTATCGTCGCACTATTGGCTGTTGGTTTGGTTGTAAATGTACATCCAGGAGTATGCATGTGCTCTATTGTGGGATGAGAACTGTATTCCTTGTGACGTATTCAGAAACACAGTTGTGCATTTTTCAAAATTCCCCCATGAGCTCCAGGGTAAAATAAATAAATAAATAAATAAATAAATAGATAATATTTGGTTTAATTTCATTTCATGATTGATTCAATTTTGAACATTTCAAGTTTCACCCTTTTTGAAATGTTGTATATCAATTGTATGAAAAAAGTGGTAACTTTAAAAGTGCATTATTTAATGTTTTCATGCAGTCACGGGGTTCAGTATTACTGCATGTCGTACAAGGAAGCTGAGTTACCAGCTGTCATGTAAATAACACTTGTTATGGTTTTATGCAAATCATCAATAATTTTCTAGAAGCTGGTGTCAGTTAATTAAAACGGAGGCTATCTCATGGAGTGTAAATCTCATTTTGAGGTTTTTCCATTTTGCCGAAGAAGCAACAGAGACTGCGTTTTTATTATATTTGTGTTTTTGTTGTTGTCAGAGAATAGGTAGTGGGCGGGAAAAGCCTTCGTGCGTGCGTGTGAGAGAATTTGTCTGCATTTGTCTTTTTCTGGACTAGTCTTCCTTCTAATAGTCTTTCTCTTTGTTCTTCATCCACCGCTCTCTTATCTTCTCATCCTTTCTCCCCCCATTTATTCTGTTCTTCACAGTCTACTTTATTGCTCCATTCTTCACTACCCTCTTCTCCTCTCTCTCTCTCTCTCTCTCTCTCTCTCTCTCTCTCTCTCTCTCTCTCTCTCTCTCTCTCTCTCTCTCTCTCTCTCTCTCTCTACATTTGCCTTATCGCTCTCTCACTCTCTCTGCCTTTGCCTTATATCTCTCTCTCTTTTCCTCTCTGTCTCTCTCTCTCTCTGTTTATTCTGTTCCTCTCACACTCTACTTTTATCTAACTCTCGTCGTTCTTCACTACCCTATTCTCTCTCACCTCTCTCTCTCTCTCTCTCTCTCTCTCTCTCTCTCTCTCTCTCTCTCTCTCTCTCTCTCTCTCTCTCTGAGCGGAAGTGCGAGTGAGCGTGCTGAGCAGACGCCTGAGAGCGGTTGTGAGCGTTTTTCTATCTTTTTTGCCATTTTTCCGTGCAAATATTGTACATAGTGTGTTTCGTAGGGTTGCTGGCTTGGTGTGTGTGTGTATAAGGGGGTTTCGAGGGGTTTTGTGTGTGTGCGTGTTTGCGGTCGACCAGCGCTTGCTGGTCAGCGTGCTAAATGCCGACATGGAGTTTACCAAACTCACCAGAGAACATGGCCTTAAAGTGTCGCCCGGTTTCCCGTGTTCAGTGGAGGACTGTGCCCAGGCAGTGGGGGAGGTTGTGGGTCACAGCAGCGTTAAATCTGCTGCTAGGATGAACGGCGCTGTGGTGATTTTTGTCGACGCTGTAGCCAAAGCACACCAGGTGGTCGAGGCCGGCGTTGTTGTTAATGACAGTTTCGTGTCGGTGTCGCTGCTCACCACGCCGTCGACGAGAGTCACCGTTTCAAACGTCTCGCCGTTCATCTCCGATGAGTTTTTGTCCAGAGAGCTGTCGAGGTATGGAAAAGCAGTCTCATCCATCAGGAAACTGTCGTCTGGCTGCAAATCGCCGCTCCTGCGACATGTCGTTTCACACAGACGACAGGTTCACATGATCCTGAACAAACAAGACCAGGACTTGGATGTGGCTTTTAGGGTGAAGGTAGATGATTTTGCCTATGTCATCTTTGTAAACTCTGGGAACTTGAAGTGTTTTGGCTGTGGGGGAGAGGGTCATTTGGTTCGGGCTTGCCCGGAGAAACACCCCTCCGATGGCAAAACGCAGAGTGAAGCGAGAGGACACGAACAGAGCGAAACCAGGCAGAACAGCGAAGAGACAACAGAAAAGGGACAGAGTCCAGATCACAGCGATGAAACTGACCCACCTAAACATAGTGAGAAGTCTAAACAGGAATACGTAAATGTTGAAAACGAAGCACAACGTGAACAGGCAATGGCATCAAACACTACAGGTGGAGTTGCAGAAGGTGTAGTGTTGAGCACTGAGGAGGACTTGCTGGAAGATGAAAAAGTCTGTAAGGTTCCTGTGCTGAAGAGAAAGCAGGCAGCTGGAACGAGTGGCTCTCAAGCCAAGAAAGGAGCATTGACAAGGGAGAGAAGCAGGCAGTGCGAGGAGCACCTGTCTGGGGATGAGTTGAGTATGGAGGAAGAGGAGGAAGGGGACTATGGTATAGGCAGCCGGGTACCTGTATTGAAGAAGAAGCAGCCAGAGGTACAAATGTCTGAAGATGAGTTGGAGGAGGATGGTGGTGTAGACAGCCAGACTCACACTTCCTCCCAGTTGTCAGGGGCGGCACGGCAGGAGCACTACGATGCACGCCAGATTAAGAAATTCTTGCAACGAACAAAAAGTTTGAGGAATGTCAAACTTGAGGACTTCTTCGCAGACAAAGAGCTGTTCCTGCACTCTGTTAAATCCCAGATGGGACACAAAGACGGATGCGGCTACACTGATCAGGAGATATACAGGCTACGGAAAATAGTTCTGAAAATTAAACAAGAATTACAACATGAAGAGTCAGAGGCAACATAAGACAAATCTTGTCCCATCCTGGTCAATGTTGTTGATGAGGTTTGAGACCAGGCTGGTTGACAAGTGTGTTGCACCGGGCGTTCTTCCTCCTACTGCTGCTGGAGGAGCCACTGATACATGGAACCAGGCTGGTTGTCTACGACTGGTGCCTTCCAGGATTTCCCGGAAACTGTTTTTCTCCATGACCATCACCCCGCAGCGCATAGTGGCTGCAGCAGGATGGGGACTCAACAACACCGAGGCCGTAGCTCAGCTGCTCAACATGAGGTCTCCATGAGGCATAGGAGACTTATTTTATAGCTACGCAGTAAAAACTGTCTGAAGGAGATGTTTTTTTTACAAATACTTGTTTAGACTACTCAATGGTATTAGTTTTTCCCTGAAACTGTTTTTTGGATGAGCTGGATTATAAAGAGATAATTGTGTTTGGTTATAAGCTGTTGGACTATTGGACTGTAGCATATTTGGAATAAATGTACGTTTTAAAAGTCTTTCTCTCTCTCTCTCTCTCTCTCTCTCTCTCTCTCTCTCTCTCTCTGCCTTTGCCTTTGCCTTATATCACTCTCTCTCTTTCGTTCTTTCGTGCTCTCTCTCTCGCTCTCCCTCAAATTTACTGTGCCGTTGGGCGAGTGTCAGTGAAGATGAATTGGCTCCAGACCCTGGCCGGCCCCAAAAACCAACACCTAGCCAATTCTTGTACAGACCAAGCTTTAAGACACTATCTATCTTCAAACACACACACACACACACACACACACACACACACACACACACACACACACACACACACACACACACACACACACACACACACACACACACATATATATCCGATGTATCCCAGGGTCCATCCCAGCAGTCGCTGATCGTTGATGTCTCTGTGTCATTTATCAACTCATTCCATCATCTGTGAATGGGCCAGGTATTGACCAGACATGTTATGGCCCTTCCATCAATGTGGTCAAATATGTTTGATCTACAAAAATCAATCTCACTTTTTGAATTTCCTTTTCATCTTTTAATGTCCAATTGTACTGACAGGCTTTATATAATGACCCAGTTTATTCTTATTGCACGCTTCTGCTCCTGCAGTACCTGGCATTTTTATTGTTTTCCAAATTGGCTTTGTTGTATTATTGTATTATTGTTATTGTTTTTTGGTTTCAAAGAACCCACAACTCTGTTTTGAAAAGCGTTCTGTATATGAAATGACAAAACACAGTTACAGTTTATTAAAGAAGAAGAAAGCGATAACTTATCCTGGTAGTGCTGGTAAATATAGTTGTAATTCATCCTATATACCTGATTTGGGGCTGTGGGTCTAAAGAATAATTCAGGGGAGTGTATTCAAATGATTTGAACGGTTGATTCAAAATCAAAATAGCTGAACCTTTTTAGTACACAGTAAAATGCCTGGCTTGTTATTCTCTTTCGTCGGCCATCCCCACAGAACATCTAAAATGGCTGCCTTACCATCTGAGTGTTGATGGGCAGGGGGACCGTTGAACCATTGTCCATCAGCTACCAATCATGGGATAGTTTTTCCTTATATCCCACCTGTGCTGCATCACTATTGACTTTTCATGCGGCAACCATAACCTTAAGTTGGCCATGTGACTGTGGCAGTGTGGTGTTGTTGTTTAGGGATGGCGGTACCATGACTAGACGGCGCCTTCAGCTTGAGAAATTATATGCTGGGAGTCCATTCACTTTCTCCAGCCAGGGGAATGCTCGCTGATGTTGAAGTTTCTCCACTTCTTTATTTTTCTTGTGTCGTGTTGTGTTGTTTTGCTGCAGATGACTGGGTGTGATCTCTCATCCTGGGACTTGCTCATTAAAATGTAGGCATTAAGAGGCGGGCTCATTAAAACATGTGAGGGTCTTGCAGGGGATGTGATCCTGTCTGGCGTGCTGATTGATAGTCGTAACGTGCTATCTGTCGCCTCAGAATAAATGTCGTAAATGAAGTGGCAAAGTTGGCAGATTATCTTTTAAATGCACACTCACACACATACACACATGCATGCACCCTTGGACCACACACACACACACACACACACACACACACACACACACACACACACACACAAAGTTTATCCCCTCAGAGAGTCTCATTAATTCAGACAAGTTGATTTGTCCTGGAAGGCTCTGAATTCATCATAGCCAGCCAGATGGTAGAGAGGGATTTCCTCGAGGAGAGAGATGGTGGGAAAGATGGACTATTTCTGTGTGTGTGTGTGGGGGGGGGGTAGAATGACAAATACAGATTGAGAGAGAAAAAGAGCGGCACAGAAAGCGGCGTAGAAGAGAATAGCGTGTCTATGGGGGGGTATAGAGAGATAGAAGAGAGCAGCAGTGAGCAAGCCCTGTATCTGCTCTGAGAGAGTTTTAACAGAAGGAGCGGGGACGGGGAGAGTGACAGACAGAGATAAGATGTAGATGGAAAGACAATGATGGGGAGATGAGGGAGAGTGCAAAAACCAGACTGTGTAAGTAAGTATGTTATTTATTTTTCAAAGAGCCATGCACCAAAAGGTGCTCAGCCTGCATGGGCTTACAAGACACTACAAAACATAACAAACAAGAGCAATAACATAATGGGAGCGAAAGAACAATTATAACATACCTCCATACATTGCCCTCCATACTCCATTCATACAAGTTGGCGGCACGAACTCATGTTTGCAGTGGCCTCACCCATGCAGTGTCTTTGTCCACATCTGCGTCTAAGTTGTCTTCGTTTGCGAGCTGGTGCTGGATCGCTGGAAGGGCTTGGTCTGGGACCACAACCCTGCCCGGAGATGCGCCCAAAATGGAAACACCAAGGATGGTCTGACAGGACGCGGAAGCAGGGCAGGCTAAGCTAACTGCTAACCCATGCAGACCAGCAGTTCCGACAGTAATCCTGGCTGGTAGCGAAAAAAATTTTATATGTTGGATATATGTGTTTTTGTAGTTTTGTAGTTTTTGTAGTTTTAATATATGTGTTCTTGTAGTTTGGATACGTGTTTAGGTCTTTGTGTTGCACTGCTGTGGGCTGGGGGAAATGATATTTCATTTCATTTGAAATGACAAATAAATGTTCCTGGTTCCTGATACATGTCAAACAATGTCAAACCAAATATGTTATAAAATATATTATATACTATATATACAACATCATATTATGTCATAACATTATTATATATTATAACATATATCACCTACCATATACTAATATAGATAGATAGATAGATAGATAGATAGATAGATAGATAGATAGATAGATAGATAGATAGATAGATAGATAGATAGATAGATACCATGTCATTATTATATTATCACAGAAAGTTGAATCAGTTCATCTGGACACAACGTTTATTGCGAGAGAAATGTTTCATCACTCATCTAACGATCGGTTTCATATGCAAATTGCCGTGACCATTAACTAGAGTTACAATGGCCATGTGTACTATTCACAGAGGATTGAGGAATAGTTGCAATCACAGCATTGTAAGATGGTGACTGATGTACTCTTAGGCCTGCCCCACGGTTCAGGGATGGTCGTTCCCTCTTCACATATATGGCCTCTTTGATTCCCTGTTCAAACCAGCGTTCCTTCCTATCAAGGATGTGAAAATTCTCATCCTTGAAAGAGTGGCCACTGGCCTGTAGATGGATGTAGACTGCAGAGTCCTGGCCTGACGCGTTAGCTCTTCTGTGTTGTGCCATCCTCTTGGCCAGCGTCTGTTTAGTTTCCCCAATGTACAAGTCACGGCAATCCTCCTGGCACTTAACAGCACTTACTCTGTTTGTGCTGCACCCCCTCCAGAAGACGCTGGCCAAATTATTTTATTGTTTGGCAAGTCTGTTATCGGGCATGTTGATTATTCTCTGCTACAGTCGCAACATGTCACCCTTATGCCGCACTTGACATGGCTGCCTCTCAAGTCACCACATACTGCAAGTTTTGGGGCCCCGACTGACCAGAGGAGGCACGAGTGCAGCGACCAGGACACATAACCACATCTGGCTTCCCACCCGCAGACACGGCCAATTGTGTCTGTAGGGATGCCCGACCAAGCCGGAGGTAACACGGGGATTCGAACTGGCGAGCCCCGTGTTGGTAGACAACAGAATAGACCACCACACCACCTGGACACCCTCATTTGTTCAGTTCTTGCCATGAAGAGGCCAATCTCCAGATCCAAGTTATCTTGATTTTCTTTATTTTTTTGGGTGAATTTAGCTTTCAGACAGTCCCTGTTTTCAATTACTAGCTTTTCCAGCGAGTCACACAGACTGTTCACCTTGGAGTTTAATTGTCCCTCAAACGCCACCTTCATCCCATCCCTTTTACTGTTGAGCATCTTCAACCCCTGTAAGCATGCTGTTTGACAATCCAGAATTACCCATCTTTCCATTCTGTTATTCTCGTAACTAGCCTGTCATTCGACAGTTTTGAGCATGCTTGATACCCGCACTTTTTCCACACTAAGATTTACTTGTTAAGCGCAGCTTGGTAAGTTATAGTCACCAAATAGTTCTAGAACGCCGAAGCCACCAACTTCCTCAGGTGGCCATTTCAAGAATCAAAGAATCAAATGTCTGATCACTGCATGTATGTGTGAGGGAAAATAATGCATGAGATAGAGAGCTATTAGGTGTAGATGAACTATTGGTTGGGTTTTTTCACCTTGAAATTCAGACACTTAAATTCTATGATTCATAAAACTGGATTAATGAGACAAATGAAAAGGGAGCAGTCACTTACATAAAGTACATACATGCCACACACTTAGACGTATGCCCACACAAACACACGCACAAAGGCTCGTGTGCAATTTATACAGATATTTGCTAAAAATGCAGCCATCTTAATTCCTTTTGATGTGTGACAAATTAGCCCATTTAAGAGCATGAATTGCCGTGTAACATTCTGGAAAGAAGAAAAGTGCTATAGCTTGAAATTACCCTCCTATGCACACATACATTTTCTCTCTCACACACAAGCACCCACAGTTGCATGTTTCCACATGTCTCTCCTTTATGAAAGATTTAGTGAGCGTGCCTCCGACAGTGCCGTGTTAGGCTTTGAAACTAGGGTAACTAAAGGTATGGTCTGCCAACGTAGAGGACTGGCACACACAACCTGACACCGGCTATATTTACTCCCAATTACATGAACGGGCCACCCATTTTACATCATTAAACCACTGCTCCGTCACCCCGATAACGGTCACAGCTACTGCCCACCATCTGAAGCATAACAGGTTCACGATGGAGGGAAATGACCGAATTACTGCCATAAAACTAGATGGATGAGGAAACTGGGTGACAGCATCTGCATGCACAATCATCACTCTGAATGGATGGATGGATGGATGGATAGCTAGATAGTTAGCTAGCTAGCTAGCTAGCTAGCTGGCTAGCTAGCTAAATAGATAGATTACATTGTCTTTTTTTCTGTTGTATCAATAAATCAGTTTGACAGTGTATATTTAGTTAAATGAAGTTTAACTAAAACAGTCCTGGGGCGAACGACGTGAAGGGAGCCGTATCAACTAGTTCCAGACAGTACCTGGTATTATGGAGCTTACTAGTTCATTATGCCATGGGCTCTATGTGTCCTTGCTTTTATTTCATGTTTTAATTAACTTGTACTTTATCAGATGTAAACCTTAATGCCCTTCAGAAGATAATACTGTACATGTCTGTTAAATGAGGATGCAGGTGCTGCCTGATTTAGATCTGTGTGTGTGTCTTTGTAATGCTACGTACTTGTGCATCTTTATATGTTTCCAGTGTGGATAATTCAAAGTTAATTAGTACAGGCCAACATGCTGCACCACCTCCACTGTTTTAATTAAATATATCATGTGGCTTTGCATGTCTGTGTATTTGTATTTTCCACCTCCTTGTTCGAACCCTTTGTGTGTTTGTGTGCGCACGCGCTGGGAAGTGTGACATACAGTATAACGGAGAAGTAGAGATAAAGGGCAAAAGAGGGAATTAGGAAATGGAAAAGAAAGAGAGGGTGGAGAGAAGAGGAGTGAGGTTGAGTCACCAGCCACTTGACCAATCCCAGGCCTCCGCCTGTTGCTTTGGTAACGTGATGTCAGCACAGCCTCTAGTGACTCCTCTGAGGTTAGTCAGCTTCAGCACAGAGGGGGGTGTGCATGCGTGTGTGTGTCTGAGAGAGAGCGAGTGTCCATGTGCATATGCTGCATATGCATGTTTGCACGTGCACATATACCTGTGTGTGTTTGTGTTTGTATGTGTTTGCATGCACGTGCATGTGTGTGTGCGTGTAGTATGTCTTCTTGTGTGCGTGTGTCTGTGTCTGCGTTGACATACATGGGTACATTCCAGTGTATGTATCCACCTTTTTTTGTATGAATGTGTATGTATGCATGTGTGTGTATGAATATGCCCAGAATTGAAGGATTTCTATACAAGTTGAATATTGTAACCAGGTAGGGTTTTTTACCCACCATGATTTGCCAAAACTCTGCTCATCCACCCGTTGCCTGGCAACATCAGTTTATATTGAGCATCCCATCAGGAAGTGATGGAATCTACCACAGGTTCAGTAAACAAAAATCTGCCATTAGAAAAACAAAACAGAACATTTGTATCAATAATATAATTAAGGCATTTGAAAGACATTCTTCTTTAGGATGACTTATTTAAAACATAGCAAGCTCCATTTCCTTAATTAACAACATTAATTGTTAATTAGTGGCGGCACGGTGGCGCAGTGGTTAGCACTGTCACCTCACAGCAAGAAGGTCCTGGGTGCGAACCCCGGGGTTAACTAATCTTGGGGGTCATCCCAGGTCGTCCTCTGTGTGGAGTTTGCATGTTCTCCCTGTGTCTGCAGTGGGTTTTCTCCGGGTGCTCCGGTTTCCCCCACCGTCAAAGAGACATGCATGTTAGGGTTAATACTCCTGTCTGTGCCCCTGACCGAGGAATGGCAAGACGAACTGGAGTTGGTCCCCGGGTGCTGCACGGTGGTTGCCCACTGCTCCTAGCTACGCAGCTAGGATGGGTTAAATACAGAGTGTAATTTCCCTACTGGGATCATTAAAGTATATTAAAATCAAACATTATTAGCAAATATGAATGTAAAAACAAAAGCACATTGGCAACAATGTTGCTGTTCTTTTAACAGTCACACAACAACAAAGCCATAGTAGGATATCGTGAAGATATCATATTCATTATCTCCACTGGGGCTATTTATTCTCTCTCTTTGTCTGTCTTGCTAAAGCCTCGTGGAGTCTTTCAGTCTCTCATGGACAGTTTTTATTGCTTTCCTTCTCTCGTACTCTAACCATTTTTGAACCATTTGTTCAAAATAAACTAAACTGAAACCGAGAGGAGGCCTAGGAGCACGGTGGCAGGGCTGTGGTTTGAGGAGTTGTGTGCAGACAGGGTGAATTAGGAGCGACTCACCTGAGGTGTTTCTTAATAAGTGTACGTACTTATCTCTACTTATGTCCTTGTGGGAACTCGTAATACATCATCTGTCGCAGCCCAAGTACTGTCCCGAAACACAGGTTCACATTTAGCTCTTGAAACGCCCGGATGTATTCTTGATCCGCCCGCTAGATCGAGGATGCATCGGTTGGTGACTTTGCAGACTTGAGATACACAAAGATCCCACCATGCATTCCCCCCCCCCCCTTTTTTTCTCTCCCCAATTGTAACTGGCCAATTACCCCACTCTTCTGAGCCGTTCCGGTCGCTGCTCCACCCCCTCTGCCGATCCGGGGAGGGCTGCAGGCTACCACATGTCTCCTCCGATACATGTGGAGTCGCCAGCCGCTTCTTTTCATCTGACATTGAGGAGTTTCACCAGGGGGACATAGCACATGGGAGGATCACGCTATTCTCCCCAGTCCCCCCTGAACAGGTGCCCCAACCGACCAGAGGAGGCGCTAGTGCAGCAACCAGGACACATAGCCACATTGGGCTTCCCACCCGCAGACACAGCCCATTGTGTCTGTAGGGATGCCCGACCAAGCCGGAGGTTACACGGGGATTCGAACCAGCGATCCCTGTGTTGGTAGGCAACAGAATGGACCACCACGCCACCCGGGACCCCCCCTCCCCCCCACCATGCATTTTGACAGGAACAGCAATAGCAGACGACACTACAACTCTAATTCATTATAATTTTTGTGCAACAACTGTTATTTTGTCACCAAATTCACTTCTTGGAACATTTTTGGCAAGAAATCGACAAGTGTATAGAATTTAAAAAAAAGAAGAAAAAAAAAAGCCCTTTTTGGAAAATTAATTCAGTTTGAAAATGAGCTCCCAACTTTTTGGGAGCTAGGAAGCCCTGTAAGCCCGGACAAGTATCTCTGTATCTCAAACTGTAAATTAAGTTTTCTACATGCCGCGAGCCGTCGAGTTTGTACTCCCAAGTTCAGACTTGCCAAATTAGTTCCCCTACAAGTACGAGAGGTCGTACTCAGTATTGAGAAATGCCCCTGATCAAAAAGGTACACCTCTCTGCAGTTAACCTCCTCGACCTTGTATTGCACGTGGGCAGGTAACAGGACGAAGGCTGCGTATGCTAACGCCTTGGGTGTTGGATAGGATTTTCTTTTCTTTTTCATGACAAAAGTAAGGATGCTAAGATTTTCATTGGGGGTGACGAAGAAGGACAGGATTAGGGACAAGTATATAAGAGGGACAGTTCAGGTTGGACGGTTTGGAGACAAGGCGAGAGAGAGGCAAGATTGAGACGGTTTGGACATGTGTGGAGGAGAGATGCCGGGCATATTGGGAGAAGGATGCTGAATATGGAGCTGCCAGGGAAGAGGAGAAGAGGAAGGCCAAAGTGGAGGTTTGTGGATGTGGTGAGAGAGGACATGCAGGTGGCTGGTGTGACAGAGGAAGATGCAGAGGAAGAGACAGGAAGCGATGGAAACGGATGATTCGCTGTGGCGACCCCTAATGGGAGCAGCCAAAAGTAGGAGTTCATATGTGCATAGTAGCAGAGGGTTCATCTCTGGATGGAGCTTGAGAAGGCTTAAGTGTTGATGACGGACGTAGAGGCCTTTGAGGACGTCGACATCAAGAGCAGGCGGGATTAGAACGGAGGAGAGATTTGGTGACGTGTCTGAGGTCAAACATGATAGACACGGGGGTGTCAGAGAGGGAGAGAGACACACACACAGATCGAGAGAGAGAGAGAATAGGAATGTCATGTCCTAATAAAAACTGTAATTTGTGTGTGTCTGTGTGAGCATGTGTGTGTTTGTAGAATTTTGCAGCTGTGAGAGAGAGAGAGTGCAGAGTAGCAAAAGAGAGAGAGAGAGAGCGAGGCTGAGAGAAGTGATGAGTATTTGACATTTCCTGGTATAATCAGTAATCTTATTGTCCACAGACAGCTTAAAACTCGGCACAGACGGGATTGTATCCCCAGTTCACACACTTGTTTCGGCAGGTTGTGCATCACACCACGCAGTATGGGTTTTGAACACCCTTTATTATTGATCCGTGTCGATGCCTTAGTCTGTCTCTCCCTCTGTCCCTCGCTCTCTTTCCCCTCTCTCTCCTACCTATCCTCTCTTTAACCCTGCACACACACACACACACACACACACACACACACACACACACACACACACACACACACACACACACACACACACACACACACACACACACACAGAGTTGCTCTCACGTCTGCTATTATGAATACCCTTGGTTGGCTGAAATGAAAAGGGTCTCCGACTCATAACGCCATTAAAAATCAATTCATCCTTTTTATCTTCCCTCTGCCCTTTGTCTTACCTGTTCTGGCGCTCTTTTCCTCCCTCCTCCCTCCATCACTCCCCTTGTCTCGACTGTTGACATCAGACTCCATCACATAAATGAATCAGTTCCCTTGAATACAATCCTCAGTGACTGTGACCTCTTTTTTTATAGCCTTTTCTGCTCTTAGGCGTGTGCACGCGCGCCTAATTAACTGTTTTATTCTATCTCTTTCATCTCTCTCTTCCTTATCCATGCATTTCATAATTCAGTCTGTTTGTCCTTCACCCCATTGTCTCTCTCGTTCTCTCGCTCTCACTGCGTCTTCCATCTTGATTAGATTATCATTTGTGTTGCTTATTGTATTATTGTGTATATCTATTCTTTTTTTTTAAGACTAACTGTATGTGAGTGTATGTGTGTGTGTGTGTGTGAGAGAGAGAGACATAGAGAGAGAGAGAGAGAGAGAGAGAGAGAGAGAGAGAGAGAGAGGGAGGGAGAGAGAGGGAGAGAGAGAGAGAGAATAAGAGTAATGACTTTCTCACCAGTGGCCTTATTCTCAATGTCCTCTCTGTTTGTCCAGAGACTTAGTCCATAATGTGAGCGGCCGAGTGACAGTTTGGGGACTCTGTGGTGTGTGTGTGTGTGTGTGTGTGTGTGTGTGTGTGTGTGTGTGTGTGTGTGTGTGTGTGTGTGTGTGTGTGTTCATATATTTAGCCTTGGCCCCGGGGCCTTGCTTAAAGAACCATTAACGCTAAATCTGTTCAATGGCCATTTAACACAAGGCTGACTTTCACTGCCATAGCAGCACACCACACACACACACACACACACACACACACACACACACACACACACACACACACACACACACACACACACACACACACACTAAATGACTGGAAAAATGAATGTGAACACACACGTACATTAAACAGTTTGAAAAGGGACGTGTTTAAATATTCGACACTGCCACTTGTAACACACATTATTCAAATGCCTCAATTCAAATTATGTGATGGGGCGGTGGACAGTAATGGACCTATTATACACACACACACACACACACGCAGCCAGACAGACAGATGGACAGACAGACAAACAGACAGATGGAAAGACAAACGGACAGAAATACAGACAGAAAGACAGACGGACAGAAAGACGGAAAGACAGACAGATGACCAGACAGAAGGACAAGGCAGACAGACAGACAGATGGACAGACAGCTAGACAGACGGACAGACAGATGGACAGACAGAGAGACAGACCGACAGACAGACGGAAAGACAGACAGATGGACAGACCGAAAGACATACAGATAGAGATGGACAGACAGATGGACAGACCGAAAGACAGGTGGACAGACAGAAAAAACAACCTTCAAACTCTGTCACTTGACACTCCCTGGTCTTTTTGGCAAAAGACCAGCAGCCAGTCGCCTCGTTTTGCTTTTCTTTCGCAGTCTTTCTTGCTGTCTCGCCACCTCTGTTTTGTTCAGTTCCTGCCTGTCTCACTTTTGATCTCTCACCCTGTGGCTCTCTCACTCTGGTTGTGTGTGTGTGTGTGTGTGTGTGTGTGTGTGTGTGTGTGTGTGTGTGTGCGCGTGTGTGCGTGTGTGCATGCGTGCGTGCGTGCGAAACGTGTAGCTGTGTCACCGTGCATATGTTTAAGTGTATATGAATATTTACCCCCTCTTTTTCTGTGTAAGTCTTCCTATGGTCTTTAGGTTAACTCTCAGTCCCCTGTGCTTCATAATATATTGTCCATCTGCTCCCATCTTTCATGTCTTTCAAGATGTCTGCATAAATGTCACCCCATTTCTCCCCTCACTTCCGTTTGGTTTCGTGTCTTCATATTTGATCTTTCTCGGTGGTACTGTCTCGCTGTCCAGCAGAACAGGATGTGAAAATGCTAATCTGAGTGTTGTTGGCAGTGAGGTGAGCAGCAGGGCACAAACTCCGTGTTGTTATTAATGAGACAACATCTGTACTGTGTTTGGATTATGTAAAGCCTGCAGAGAGACAGGAGCTCTCCTTCTGTCTGCAAGTCTGGGGGCCTGTCTATCTGTCAGTCTGAGCTCTCTCTCTCTCTCTCTCTCTGTTTATTTAGCTTTCTGTCTTATTTTGTCTTCCATCAGTCTGCTGCCACAATTTCTGCCATCGTCCCGTGTGCAGCTCTCTCTCCCTCTCATCCCCCTCTCATTCCTCTGTGTTGTTAGTGTGATAACCAGTTAACACAGCATCTTGGTTGCTTTAATTATTTATTTATTCCTCCGTTAATTCATTTCCTGTGGAAGCTCCATTCTGATTGGCAGCTCACACTAATTGCAACTCAGACTGTGTGGTTGTGTGTGTACGCATGCACACAAGCAAGCACGCATGGCGCAAAAAACACATACACATACTGTTACACACAGACTGCACACATACATGAATAAGCGTACACAGAAACAGATATCACTGCACAAAGGTACACAAAGTCTTCCAAGCATTTGCACATAGACACAAACACGCACATACACATAATCTTGCAGCATTGCAGTGACAAACTCTGTCATGTGTACACACACCTGTGTTTAAATGCACACCTGTGTCTGCACATTCCTATGAGTGGAAATTATATGCAACTGCAGAAATAGATGCGCTTGCATGCACATGCAAAGACACCATTGCACAAACATTTATTCGCACACACATGCTCACCAGCACTCACCGACGCGCTCACGGAAGAGTGTGAAGGTTTTAATTAGATTTGGCCTATCAGTCTAAGACTCCGAGCGAGGGAGAGAGAGGCAGATTAGTGCTGCCATCTATAATGGCCTTCTGACATCTTATCAGGGACTTCGTTGGAGGGAGCAAGCTTTGAGGCGACTCGCCTCTGTTTTGAGGCACTTGGCCAAAGAGTGACAAAACACAAAGAGTGCATACAAATATAACAGAAAAAGGTAGATAGATAGATAGAGATAGAGAGAGAGAGAGAGAGAGAGAGAGAGAGAGAGAGAGAGAGAGAGAGAGAGAGAGAGAGAGAGAGAGAGAGAGAGAAGAGACTGGCTCAAAGCTGCAAACTTGTAGTTATAAGTGAGTGTTGGTGAGTGAAAGAAAGAGAATGGAATGGTATGAAAGAAAAAATAAAAAAAGAAGTCCGGGTAGTGTGGCGGTCTATTCCATTACCTACCAACACGGGGATTGCCAGATCGAATCCCCGTGTTACCGCCGGCTTGGTCGGGCATCCCTACAGGCACAATTGGCCATGTCTGCGCAGCTGGGAAGCCGGATGTGGGTATGTGGCCTGGTCGCTGCACTAGCGCCTCCTCTGGTCGGTCGGGGCGCCTGTTCAGTGGGAGGGGAAACTGGGGGGAATAGCGTGATCCTCCCATGCGTTACCGTCCCCCTGGTGAAACTCCTCACTGTCAGGTGAAAAGAAGCAGCTGGCGACTCCACATGTATCGGAGGAGGCATGTGGTAGTCTGCAGCCCTCCCTGGATCGGGAGAGGGGGTGGAGCAGAGACCGGGACGGCTCGGAAGAGTGGGGTAATTGGATGGATACAACTGGGGAGAAAAAGGGGAACCCCCCCCCCCAAAAAAAAGCGAGGAAGGCTGGCGTACAGGAGTACAGTAAAGTAATGAGAGAGATAGAAGCAGACAAGCATGGAAAGAACAATGCATGGACAGAGAAATGGAAAGAAGCACATTCATAAGGAGGGAAAGCAGATAGTGAGAGTCAGGGGCATCGATACAGACAGACAGAAACAGACAACAAGACGCACACACACACACACACACTTACACCCATGAGACGACTAGAGAGAGAACGTTCATATATATTTAGGGTACAGCTTGTCAACATAGCAAAGTGATAAAGTATGCACATTGATACACACACACACACACACACACACACATATATACATACATACACAAACACATACACACACACACACACACACACAGAGTCACCCTGGAGCCAGTGAGCAGGATGTACTGTGCATCGATGTCAGAAACTTTTCCTATTAACATTCTGACTGCTCCCAGCGAGGGCATACGGCGGAGGCTTTATTCTCTTCCTCAGCAATTCATAATTCATCACCTAATAGCCTCTTATTTTATGTGCATAGCTGAGTGAGTTACGTGGCCAGTGTTTCAGAGTTACAGCTATTGTGTCACGTAGGGTTTCCCCTTATCTACAGCAGTCAACTCTTCACTAGCCAATTTATGGATTTTTTAGTGTCTGATCACATAAATATGCAAATGTGGAGAACAGAGCAGACTAGAATAAAACACTCCTGCAGGCTAAGTCATCCATGATGTAATCCCATTAAACCGTGTAAGGAATGTTGTGGGTTTGAGTCCTGCCCAGGAATCAGAGGTGTCAGTCCTTTCACCAATGCTCACTATCTCTCCATCGCCACCAAATAAGCGTAAAAATAAAACGTACCATGGGATAAGCAGCTCCTCTTGTGGGAAAAGAGAGAGAGCCAAGGTGCACCACGATTCTCCTTTAAGCCCACTCTTCGTACCAGCTGGGTGGGCTTCACCTGAGTTGTCAGTCAGAGAAAAGTATACTTCACTAACTCTCAGACAGCCTAAAGTTTGGGGGGGTCCCACTGTGTGTGTGTGTGTGTGTGTGTGTGTGTG